>NC_136057.1:850900402-851122902 GCF_964261635.1 Lissotriton helveticus | reverse complement strand
CTCCTCAAATTACAAGTTCATATCAGTTGCTTGAGCAGAACAAATGTAGCTAAAATGGTGACCTATTTACAGTTTAAAGTTTACAAAGCTGCCATTGTCATGTCTTAGAAAGCTAAAATCCATATAGTAACTTAGATTCCAGGTGTAATTGTATAATCCCTTTCAGTTGACGGCCATCCAATTCACCTTTAGTAAAGGAATGTGCCTACTGCAACTCATAGATTAGGGCTAGATAGATAACAATCATAGATTCAATTCATTTCATTGATAAATTCCAATAAATAAGCTTAATAAAACCTCTACATATAAATACATTGCATAAATAAATGTAATTATTTTGCTGTGTGTAAAATATGTCAATGCTAATAATGTCACAGTGATGCATTTACAAAGATTAAAAATAAAGATTAAATATCGTTATCAATGAGTACATTACACCATTGAACTTAACTATGTTAGAATTGATACAGTTTCAAAGCTTTGATAAAGATGATAGTGAAATAGACTAGTTTGTTCTCATATGTAAATTAGCCTAAACATGTATGTAAATCTTCAATTACGTTCAGATCTCCTGGTATTTTGGAGTCTAACTGCAATATGTATCTGGTTTCCAGCCTACGCAACTTGACTTCTCTATTGCCACCACTCCTACTCGGTGGGACTCAGTCAATTACAAATGATTTCAGTTCTGTATTGTTGGACTTATGTGTCTCCCTAAAGTAGCGTGCAACCGGATAAGTATTATCCTGGTTGCTGATGGCTCTCAGGTGTTGGAGGATGCGTTTATGTACTTGCGATTTAGTGCTGCCTATGTATTGGAGGCCACATGGGCACTCCAATACATAGACAGCATGTTGTGTCTTACATGTTAAAAGTTTCTGTATTGTGAAGGCTTTGCTGCTAAAGGGAGTTGTGTATGTGCTCTTATTGACTCCATGTACACATGCCTTACATGTTCGGCATTTAAAAAATCCCTTATTGGTTTGGAGCCAGCTAGTCTTTTCTATCACCTCTGGACTTGTATTTACTAGTGTGTTCTTCATGGATGGTGATTTGCTGTATGTGATAGAGACCCTCTGTGGTAACAGGGATCCTATCACGGTATCATTCAATACAAGCGGCCAGCTTTTTTGAATAATCTTTTGTACTTGACAATGCTGGTTACTGTATATGGTTATCATTCTGAATGTATTTTTAGAATCGTTATTGCTCTGTGCGAAAGTGTCAGATTTAGTTGTATTCAATAAAGATTCTCTGGTAGGAATCATGGATTTAGCTATAGGTGTAGAAATGATTTGTTGTCTGTAACCTCTTTCGAAAAATCTCTTTGAGCTATCTATTTGCGCTGTTTTCAGGTCTTCCTCGTTACTGCATATGCGACATAGCCGCAACATCTCCCCGTATGGTATACTTTCTATAAGATGTCGTGGATGCGCGCTAGTCGCATGTAGTGTAGTGTTGCCCACCGTGACCTTACGGTGAAGTCTACTTTCAAGTTTGTTTTGGTTGACAAAGATTTGTGTGTCGAGAAAATTTACTGTTTTGGCACTGATGGTTGCTGTGAAATGGAGATTTAGCGATTCTTTTTCAGTTCTTCCACAAATTTTGGAGCATCAAGTTGTGTACCTTGCCCTACTACAAATAAATCATCTATAAATCGCAGCCATTTCTGCACCTGAGTTGTCATTACATGTCTGAATGAGCCTGCGAGGACCAGCTCCTCCCAGTAGCCCATGTGGGGACAGGCATAACTGGGAGAGAAGTTGGCCCCCATGGCTACTCCCCTGGTTTGCTGGAAAAGAAGATTGTTAAACATAAAGTTGTTTTTAAAACAAAACTCCAAAATGTCTACTAACATTGCTATGTTCTTTGTATTCCGGTGGTCTCTGTGACAAGTAATGTCTTATTGCTTGGATGCCATCTTCATGCTTGATACTGGTATGTAGAGATGTAACATCTAATGTCATCAATAGATAATCTTCCTGCCACACCATCTCTTGTATTTGTTTCAGAAAATCAGCAGTGTCCCGAATATATAGGGGTAGTGTTTTTACATATTCCTGTAGGAAAAAATCCACATATACCGATGCACATTCAAGGAGTCTATTTTTTGCTGATATTATCGGCCTTCCAGGAGGTGCGGTGGCGTTCTTGTGTACCTTCGGGATGAAGTATATGGCTGGTGTTACTGGGTTATTATTGGCAAGATATTTTAGTTCATCCTCTGTAATAAGACCTTTGGCTCTCCATACTGACAATTAATTCTTGTATAAGGAATATGTTAATTTTAAAGTAGCTGTTGTGTTTTTTGTGTAACATTTCTTATCATTTAGTTGGCCAAATGCTTCTTTTAGGTAGTGTTCCTGAGGCCAAATCACCATGTTGCCTCCTTTATCGCTGTTTCTGATGATCACATTTTTGTTGTTTTTTCATTTCTTCACTGGGTTGTGATATTGGCGTTGTTGATTGTTTTTTTGTTGTTTTTTTTAAACATATTTATTGAGTACTGTGCATTGTATACATGTATACACAGCCAATAGAATGGTTTTAATTACATTACATCGTCAAGATTTGTAGTGTAGTTCCTATTATCCCAATAGGCTCTGCGCATTGGAATAATACCTTCAATAGTATAGGCCTAGACCAGACGTTAACTAGGTCTACTACTGTCGATATTAGACTTAAAGTTTTGGGTTTGCCAGCTAGCTCAGAGTTCACTAGAAACTTTCTCGAATAGGCAAGGAGGAGTTGAACCTCCCTGGATAGACAAGAAGGGATTTAGTTTCTGACAACCATAGAACATGACAACGTTGCTCTCCCCTAATCAAGAGTGTATCTCTAGAGTCGTGTGAACAAAAGGCAATTTATTTTACTCAGTCAGTACGTGCATTCTTAGTCTCACCAGATTGTAAAGAAAAGGAAGAGACGGGCGTGTTCAATAAAAGATGTTATTTATTGATCAGTCTCTTTTCTCATACAAGAGAAATGGATCGATATTATTGCAATACTTATGGTTAAGTAAAGTGCATATATTAAAAGCAGAAGTATAAAATAATACTGTAAAAACATTTATATGGTTTCTAAGCCATATGAAGGTTTAAAATGAATAAAATATATACATACACATATACATTTGACTAATCGTACTCAACTGGTGTTTCTAACTACGCCTACCCCGTGTACCTGACCTAAGCCTAATACGTGGGCGGGAATAGAAAGTAGCAGTTTAAGTTAAGTTTGTTTTGCCAAGTGACTGACTAAAGAATTCTCTGCGAGGGGTTATTCAGTTCTGTACCTGGAATCTAGGATGAATGAGGGATGGTATCTCTCGTCTCTGGTCTCGATATTCCAGGCTGCCTGCGAGGGCTACCCGGAAGCGCCGGAGCTGGATTTCTCGGCAGGAGAAAAGGCAGCTTCTCGTTCTCAGCGCGTCAGGAAGGCGGGGTCTGCTCTGCTCTGGGCTTCGGCAAGTCTGGCTGCTCCGATCTCGTCACCACCGCGTGTGTTTGCATAGGGCAATATCGGTAATATTTATACCTTCAAGGTGCCGAGATTGACGTAAGGATGGACATAGATACGTCAATAAGGATGTCATACGACCTGGTCGTTAGCACATTCTTTTGCTGAAGTTCTCGGTGAAATCAAAACAATGGCCGCAGGGTTTTTCCCAGGTCTGTCATAGGTTTGATTTGTTTTGAGAACTCCGTATGCCTTATCAGGGGCTGGAGGAATATCGCTTGTCTAATTAGATGGCAAGCGTTATGACCTAATCGGATAACACGTTCCTGTGCCGTAGTGTGGCTTTATCAGATAACGGTTCCTGCATCATGGGGGTTTTCTGCCTCATGGGATGGCTGCTAGTTAACTTGTTAACCAGAATAGGGTCAGGAATAGGGGGATCGATACAGAACCTATAGGAATACATCACACCCACTCCACGCTAACTATGGACATATTTACGAATCTATGCATAGTAAAACATACTGTAGAGTATTGTGTATACCTTACCACCCCAAAATACATAAATGCATTTTGAAATTATCAAATATACGGAAAAAACAGTCATATGTAATATATGCACTCAAGCTGTAGAATAATGCTAAAGTAATCACGCATATCTATACATTATCACTAATTTGTATATGAGAATTTACACATGAAATGGCTCTTAATACAGAAAAAAGGTTCGAGACCATTCCATCACAGAATAAAATAATTATGAACATACCAGCGGGCAGCTAATGTCTATAAGCTATCTAAAATTAGAAATTTTAGTTCTCTAAGAATAGTTCTTACTTTAAGCAGAAGATAGTGTCCCGAAAATTCGAAAAATATTTTGGGGCTGCTGAAAAAATTGCTGTCCGTGAACTGGAGGGAAAATTGTTCATGGTATTTTGCTTTTCTAGTTGAAGGCCAAATTCAGGGAACGCCGTGTACGAGCTTGCTCAAAAGTCTCTATTTCTGCTCTGGTGAGAACATCATATCATTTAGACTCTCGAAAAAGTTGTCAACAGCTTCCTGGGAGAGTTCCACTAACTCGGAAATCGGTGTAACCATGCATTCGTGCGCATGATTGTCTCCATTGACATTTTGATTAATATTGCTGCCAGAAGGTCGTACCTGATCAATGCTGCTTTCATCTTGAACTTCACTACCCCTTAATCGTAGTGGTGAAGCTTCCACGAATGCCGTCATCAGGATTGGTAGCCGTTGAGGGCAGCACAAAGCATGAGCCTTTATTGGACTCAACAATGTTTCTGCATCCATTGGCTCATCTGATTGTAGCGTCAGATAGGTGTCTAACACGCATTCTTCTCCGCATAGCAAGCACCTTAATACAGGTAAAACACATCGTTGCCACATTGGTCGAAATGAAAGAAACCAAGTCATGTTCAGGTCTCTAAGCCGGGATAGTCCCAGGATTTTTGATATCCGGTCCCGGTATCCAATGGCTAGGATTGTTTCTTCCCTTGTCGCAGGTGTTTTGTCTGTGACATGGTGTGCCATAACGAAATATAAGGACTAAGAATAGGATTCCTGCAATTAGTCCCAAAATGAGGGGAAGTCCGCCAAAAATCGAATGGACGAAATCTGGAAAAATACCCAGTATGGCTTTGAATGGTGTTAATGCCATCGAAAATACTGTCTTAAATACTTTTGAGACTCCACTGGTATCAGAAATATTTAAGATTTCATTCAGGATTTCTGCGAAATGTATGGGGGAATTAGTTGATAACAATGAATGAATCTCTGCAGTCGTCCTTGTGACTAGGAGATCATACGTTTCTTTTGATGACGTGAGCCTTGTCGGCGTCTGAAGAAGCACTGTTTTCATTCTGCTTAAAGTATCTATTCGAATAGAAGTAATTTTCAAGTTGGGCCATGCCCTTGCCTCCCTGTCTGGAAGGGAGCTGGGGAACAATAAGCGTCCACAGCACTTGACCTACGCAGTCGTAATTACGAGATAAGGAGTCCCGGGCATAAGACTACAGCATCTGCGGTCCACAATTAGAATGTAACTCCCATTATAGAGTCTTTGAAAGAATGGTTCTATCTCTGTAGCAGGTGTGCCTAGCTGGTGACATGAAAGGTTATTTGAGTTCCCTTCACAGGCTCCATGCAAACTAATTCCGTTACACAGAAGTGTACCGCTTAGTGACATCGTACAATTATTGCCACTAAGAAACACTTTCTGTCCTTTATTACTGACACACGCATGTGAATAGGGCAAGTTCCATGTTGTTTTAATGTACCCTTTTCCCAATTTTTCGTACATGCCAGCCTGTATATATTTTTGGCAGTATTGAAACCTGAAGGTTGATATTGGAATATTAATTATCCCATGTATTATCCATTCACTGACAGGTCGTTCTGACATTGTCACTGGTAATCTCTCGAGTTTCTCAATGCTCAGGATTGTATAATCAGCACCCTTTTGTGCCATACTGATTTGTTTATCAGTAAGGTTAAAGATATTGAATAGTGACGTTGTGTTGATTAAACGCCAAGGCACATAGCCTGAACGCAGATTTTGTAACGTCCAGCCAAGCTGTACAATAGAACGCAATTGGGACTGACCGTGTTGTAACAACAGTAAGTCTTGCGATAATATGTCGATTGCTGAAGACACAATGCTGTCCAGAGAAAAAATTCTGGAGGACAGAGTCATTAACCCATTGTCCACTACAGAAAGTGATTTTTCCAAATTAATACGGTCAATTTCCCGTATACTTTCTGCTGTCTCAATTTGAGTAACCTTCCAGGCCTCGTTGTATGCTGCGTATACAGAGGCTGCTATGAAACGTTTTTGACGCTGTTTGCGCGGTCCCATAATGAAATCACGCAAGTCAGCACCATCAGTAAGTAAAGTTAGGTGTTGCTTAATTTCTGCCAGTGTGGAAGTTTGTAGCCACTGAAGGCATAATTTGCCCACACTGTAGGTGGTTATTATTCCTGGGTGTTGTCTTTGGGAATATCTAGGGTCTGGCCTGGTCATTTTGAACCCCTGTGTTTTGTTCAGGAATCTGTCTTGACAGTTATTAGTATCTGTGGGCCAGATCAACCACTTTTTCCAATCAGGATGTGTTCTGTTTTGGTTTAATACATAATTTACGTCTATCTCTTCATCTGTAGAGCTATTGCTGTTCATTGTTGGTTTTGGAATAGACGGTTTATTTAAGTCTTTGATTTTGGCTAAGCCAAGACAGGTAGTTTGTTGAACAGTGTCATTTAAAAATATAATTTGTTCTGGGATCATGCAGGCTCTAAACAAAGATTCTATACCCTGTACTTGCCATTCTTTTGTACCCCAAACACTCTTTACTTCAACATTTTTGTCCCAATAATCAAAACCAAAAGTATTCATTTGTTCAAAGAATGAGTCTGAATATATCAATTTCGTGTTTGTTATCATGGTCTTTGTCCCTGTCTTATTTGACAATTTGAAATAAAATGTTTCAGCATTACTTGTGTTAAAACCTGAAAAGTATGAATATTTGTCATAAACGGTTCTTGAACTTCCTTTTGGAGGGGTTGCACAATGTTCCCATTGATTATAATTTAAAACATTTCTAGGTTGTGCAGATCTATGTAGAAAATGGTTACCATAGTGGTTATAACAGTACATACTATCATAATTTGTCGAACCCTGCAAATAATCATGTTTGGTAAATTTAGCAGACATCACTAAGTCAGACATCATATTATTTATACTTTCAAAGTCCCAATCATCAGCAAATGAGCTTGGTTTTCCAAAGTCACTCAACGAGATCTTAATTTGGTGTGGATATTTCAGGATTTCAATCGGACCATAAATTTCGTAGTCAGTGTTGTCCCATGCTACCCCACCCGGTATAGGATTGGCTGTGAAGTTGACTGAAGAAAGTTCTCTTTTCTCGACGTGTGAAGATGTGTGTAGTTTGAGGATCAAGTTGATTTTCTGACTTGCTGTGTCCATTTTAGCATATTTTCCCTCAATGAAGCGTCCCAAAGTTAGTATCATGATGAGCCAAAGTATGAGAATAAATGCACCAAAACCCACCCAAAATTCAATCCATGGAGAAATCAGATATGTTTCTTTCAGTTGTTTCAAAAGTACTTTAACTTTATCTTTAAAGGTTTTTGTTGATGGCTGTGTTTTTGATTCAGTGAAGCCTTCAGAGGAATCATCGAAGTTTATGAAGTAGCCGGATGCAGTTCTGTCAATAGTTCCAATTGCTTCAGGATTACTGTTTCTTGCATAGTCGTTTGTTACTTCATTGTAGGTTGGTGTGTCTCTGCTAAATGTTTTTATTTGGGTTTTCAGAGGTCTAAGTTCCATTGCATTGTTGCATAGTCCTTGTTGTAGTTCTGTAGGCGTTTTCGAATGTGATTAGCCTCTTAGATTGAACCTCTGTGTTTGTAGCAAATCTTGGTGTTCTACTACTTATCGGGAGTCCACTTGGCCTACTATTTGTTATCGGCCACATGATTGTGGTTTTACCAGGTCGATGGATACAACTCGGTTCTCCTTTTTACCAGCAAGCGGCGGTAGTACAACTGATCTTGTCCCGTTGATAGACAAGACAGGAACTGCTTTTCTGTAAGAAGGCCCAAATTCCTTCTTTACCGCGATCTTTTCTCTGACTAGATCCCCGACTTTTGGAATCCAGACAGGTCTTGCTGGGACAGGTGGTGGTTCTTCAGTGGTTGTTGGCTGCTGTTTCAACTTTATGTTGCTCAGGTCTTTTCTTGTTTCGTTTAAGTCCTGCAAAATAGCCAAACGATCTTTGATATCAAAGCTTTTTTCCTTCACCACTAAAGTCTGACTGTCGAGGTCTAAGACTAACATCCTAGTTCCAAATAATAATTCGTACGGACTGAATCCCTTCAGAGAATTTCTTGGCAAGTTTTTAGACTACGTTGGACACTTATTAGATGTTTTACCCACCCAGCTCCCGAACATAATATCCTTTCTGTTATAGATAGCTTTATGCCTTGGTTTTTTCTTTACACCATCCCGTATCCCTCAGGAAGGAAGTGAGAAGATTCCCGCTGTGCTATGCTCATTTGGCCATGTTTCCCCTCAGACTGGAGGGCTAGAGTGAAAACAATGGTCAAACGTAGCATGCTCTTAGCGTATATGCCATTTAGACTCGCAAATCTTTGTATAACAGTCCAGACGTCAGCCGAGTGCTGGTGATCTACATTATAAGTGGAAACTAGCCTGTATATGTTAATCGGACGCTTTGCTTTTTACTGTTGATTCTTTCTGGAGTGAAACGACACGGTATTACACCGTTTCTCTCACCACTGCGAATTCTGTTACAGTTTGGGCAGTTCTTTTCAAACATGGTATGATGCAGGCTCATGCCTGGCCACCAGTACCTTGATTGTAATTCTTCCAGAGAATCTTTTAGTTTGAGGTGTCTGAGACCCTCACCCATATGCGCGTCTGCAATTAACAAGTTTCTCCTGTCCATGTTTGGAATCACTCTATCCCCCACTCCAGGGATTCGAGCAAAAGGGACGGAGTTTGCATCGATTATGTATGTATAATTGAGTGGATAGTTGATCGGTAGCGCTGAGCAGTCGCCTTTTGATGACGTTTTCACCGCCAGCACTGTTTCACCGTCAATGTATTTTAATGTACGCTTTTTTCTAGCTACGGAAGCCGATTTAGTTGCTACCGCTGTGGCTGTCTCAGCCAATGAATTCCCTGCAACGTGAACGCCATCACGCTGATGACTCAGTGAGTGTGTCACGTGAGTCTTTGGTAGTTCTTTTTGTAAAAGAGCTATTTGTTCCCAAAGCAGTTTCTGCTTTATTGTTGCATCTGTGTCATCTTTGTAACCGTTTTGAATCCATGTCTGCAAATCCTTGTTATATGATTTGACGCAGTAATATGAATCGGACACTATAAGTGTCGGGAATTCGCGATCCGCATTATCTAGCGCCATTTTCAATGCTATTATTTCAGTCTGTTGTTCTGAATTAGTTTCTACTGAGTGTGTTTTTGTTAATAGAGGTCTTAGTTTACCTCCGCGCCACACTTCTTTTGTAATCCCACATGTCGGGTTGTATGCTTGTTCTCCCCAAACGGAGGGTTGAGCATGTCCGTCTGTATAGATTACACAAGCGTATTGTCGTAAGGGCAGAATGTCGATTGGCAGAGGGAATGTTCTTTCATATTCTAGATTTTTCAGTTCCTCCAGTTCTGGATCAAAGTAGTAGTATACTTTGTCCGTTGTAATTGAATTCACCCATTGTATCCATTCCGGATTCAATGTTGTTGTTGGTAAATTACACGGTGTTGTTAATGCCTCAAAGGCTGATTCTGCTGTTCTGACTGTGATGTGTCTACCGTCCGCTTGATCTTTTTCTCTAGCTATTGCGGTTTGAACTGCATGAACAATTTTTTCTTTAATGCTGAATTTCTTTTCAGCTTCTGTGTACAAGTGTGATTTGAATGCAATTGGTACCTTTTCTCCCTCATTAGAGGTCAGGTATGTGAATCCGCATCTTCCTGGGATGACTCGAATCACAAGATTGCGTGTGTTATCACGTGTATCTAATTTTGTTTTAATTAATGTGTCTGTTTGTAAGGATCTCAGAATTTCTGTGTGTATTTGAGTCCAATTGGTTCTTTTAAAATCTGGTTTTATTAGACCATAAAGGGGTTTGACCCTTTCTGCGTAATTTGCAATGTATGTTCTTCCGAAATTTAGGAAGCCTAGAATTGACTGTAGGTTTTTTAGTGTTCTAGGTGCTTGGAGTACGGCACATTTCTCTAGGAAATTGTCAGCCAGGCTTTTGCCTTCACTTGATAATTCATATCCTAAGAACAGGACTGTCAGACAGGCAATTCTGGATTTTTTAAAGTTGAATTTGTAACCCTCTGCTGCGAACCCAAGTATTATGGTGTTCACTCTCTTCAAGTGAGTATCCAAGTCATCATCTGTTAAGTATATGTCGTCGACATACGATAATGCTTCGTCATCATATGTTTGTAGTAATTCTGTTACTCTCGCTGAGAATACCCCTGGGCTATTCTTGTACCCCTGGGCTAACCGACAGAATTGTTTTTGAGTGCCATTTATTGAGAACGCAGACAAATATCTGCTCTCTGGTGCTATGTTTTGACAAAAGAATCCATTAGAGATGTCCAATGTTGTTTTGTATTTTTTGCGCACTATGTTATTCATTAGTGCAGCACTATGCGAGTTTTGTACTGCAAAAGTTTTGCAACATGAGTTAAGGTGTCGGTAATCCAAAACTAGACGATATGAATTGTCTGGTTTGGAGACCGGAAACAAAGGGTTGTTCATTTGTGAGGTGCAAGTTTCAATCACCCCCTGGTATTCTAATTGATCTAGGATTTCTTTTACCTGTTTTTTAGCTTCTTGCTTAATTGGGTACTGTCTCTGTGCAGTAGGTTGTGATTTTAACTGGATTTTGTGAGGAGGAGAGTCCTCATCCCATCCTACATGATTTTTATATAAAGCAGGAGCTAGAGCTACTGCCCACTTTCTGGCAAGTGTATATTTTTTATGAATTGGGATATGGTTTGAGAAGGCAGGCATAATTATTTCTTCGCCATGAGGGCACTCCCTGACAAACTCTGGTGGCCAGTCTTTTTCAGCTAGAAGGATGTCATAGCCCTTGGAGAGATTATCCCAAAATAGTCCCCTTATTTTTCTAGTCTTATCCCCTTCTATACGTAAAGTTATTTCATATATTTTGTGAGGTTTGCTAACTCTGGTGTATGCAGTTTCCACTTGAAGATATTCATTCGTGTCCACTGTCTCCAGAAGATTCATAAGGACTTTGCGAGCTATGCTCACTTCTGCTGCGCTGTCTAGCATTGTCTGAGCCCATTCTCAGTTTTTCAGTTGTGTCCTCAGTATTCTTGGCATTGTTATGTACCTTGATACTGGCTACCTTCTTTTTTGGAAATTGTAGTTTCTTTTTTAGATGAGCAGGTTCCTTGTCTTTGGACTTGGCGTGCTCTTCTCTTTGTTCTGATCGTCCTCTTCTTTCCGATTTCTGCAAGGAAGTCTGAAAAGATTGAGAGGGACGTGTATCAATGTCTTGATATCTATCAGGCTTCTTTATATTATCCCTATTTCTAAGGTTATATCTTTTCCCAGAGGGGTCACTTTGGGGTGACCTGTGTCTTTGGTTCGGAGATTTTTCTCTTCGCCGAGGAGACCTTCCTCTGGACTGGAATTTCTTTTCTTTAGGATTGGATTGTTTGTTTCCATCCCAGCTCTTTTTTTGTGATGATGAATTATTATTAAAAAATATTTTTTCAGGACTTTCAATCAGTTGTGGTTTTACTGGTATTCCACCTAAACTATCTCTACCTAGTTCCTCATAGGACTTTTCTATAATTCTGGCAATTTCAGCTGGTTGGTCTGCTATATCTGTCTCCTTTAACCTTTGGCGGATCGCCACGTTTGCTGCTTCTCCCTTTATGTTGGCTAATAATATAGCCGAGACCTGCTTGAAGTCTTTTAGTAATTTCATACCAAGAGTTAAAACGGGTTCTGGACCGTATTCGTCTTGAATTTGTTTTAGCACATCTGGTATTACCGAAATGGATGGAACACCGTGCGTTTTTGTGTAGATGGAAGCAAAGACTGTACCCCAAGTGTCACAGTCCTCCACGTGTGGTGCGATTCCCATTGGAAGACAGATAGTCAGAATCCTGTGTTTTTCTAATGGGGTGGTGTCTGGAAACACCGCCTCTATTTGGGTGATTTTTTGTGCTAACCAGAATGGTATTTGTTCCCGTTTAGCTGGTACTTTACCTAGGCAGGATTGTATGTTCTGTGGTGTAATTTTATTTGTGTTCCCCTGGTGAGGGGTCAGCTGTGGAATTTTAATTGCTGGTTGAATTGTTGAAGTCCGCATTACATATTGGACTAATTGTCTATGTATTTTTATTAATTGTTTTAGTTGTACTAAAAGATCTACTGCAGACATTCTTTCGAAGTCTGGATGTGGTGTATATCCGGCTAGTACCGGCCACGTTGCTCCTGGTCTACCTAGGGGACCGAGCCTGGTGATGTGATTATTGTGTTTTAGGGCGCCATTAAATAAGAGCAGGTGCTCTTGAAATTTAAGTGGTACTTCCACCTCCTCGAAAGGAGTGTACGTATCAGGAGGTTCCTCTGTTTTGTAATAGTGGAAGTACTTAGTTACAGCATTTGCTGCTGGAAAATGTATCCATGAATAATATACCTCTGTCTGCCGATATTCGTGTGCCTCAATTACGAATATGACTGTGCCACCTCTAGGTGTCAGTCCATTTTCTATAAGTTTTAAGGACATAGATTTCCTTTTGATGACCGAGATGAGTATTATATCCGGGTCTGTGTCTTGTATAGCAGTATCAGCTGCTGCGAGTTCAGTTGCTATTCTAACTGTCTCTCTTTCTTCATCACTGTCTACCATTTTACCGACAGGAAGGTTATTTCTTTTGTTTGCAGATCAGGTTTCTTATGGAAACAAAGGTTAGATGCACAATATTTTGGAACCGTGTATCCTTCAACGTTGACTATACCAAGAACCATACATAGGAGTTTCCTCCTGCGAGGTCTGGCGGATATTACCTTTCACCCACTCCAGACGTCTTTGGAGTATTATGGGAAAAAGGGGTCTGAGTGAAAAAGCACGACTGAGTTACTCTAAATGTCTTACGTTAGTTTTATCGCCCTTCCAAACGCGTTGGGCGCCATGTAGTGTAGTTCCTATTATCCCAATAGGCTCTGCGCATTGGAATAATACCTTCAATAGTATAGGCCTAGACCAGACATTAACTAGGTCTACTACTGTCGATATTAGACTTAAAGTTTTGGGTTTGCCAGCTAGCTCAGAGTTCACTAGAAACTTTCTCGAATAGGCAAGGAGGAGTTGAACCTCCCTGGATAGACAAGAAGGGATTTAGTTTCTGACAACCATAGAACATGACAACTTTGCTCTCCCCTAATCAAGAGTGTATCTCTAGAGTCGTGTGAACAAAAGGCAACTTATTTTACTCAGTCAGTACGTGCATTCTTAGTCTCACCAGATTGTAGAGAAAAGGAAGAGACGGGCGTGTTCAATAAAAGATGTTATTTATTGATCAGTCTCTTTTCTCATACAAGAGAAATGGATCGATATTATTGCAATACTTATGGTTAAGTAAAGTGCATATATTAAAAGCAGAAGTATAAAATAATACTGTAAAAACATTTATATGGTTTCTAAGCCATATGAAGGTTTAAAATGAATAAAATATATACATATACATATACATTTGACTAATCGTACTCAACTGGTGTTTTCTAACTACGCCTACCCCGTGTACCTGATCTAAGCCTAATACGTGGGCGGGAATAGAAAGTAGCAGTTTAAGTTAAGTTTGTTTTGCCAAGTGACTGACTAAAGAATTCTCTGCGAGGGGTTATTCAGTTCTGTACCTGGAATCTAGGATGAATGAGGGATGGTATCTCTCGTCTCTGGTCTCGATATTCCAGGCTGCCTGCGAGGGCTACCCGGAAGCGCCGGAGCTGGATTTCTCGGCAGGAGAAAAGGCAGCTTCTCGTTCTCAGCGCGTCAGGAAGGCGGGGCTGCGCCAGCGGGGTCTGCTCTGCTCTGGGCTTCGGCAAGTCTGGCTGCTCCGATCTCGTCACCACCGCGTGTGTTTGCATAGGGCAATATCGGTAATATTTATACCTTTAAGATGCCGAGATTGACGTAAGGATGGACATAGATACGTCAATAAGGATGTCATACGACCTGGTCGTTAGCACATTCTTTTGCTGAAGTTCTCGGTGAAATCAAAACAATGGCCGCAGGGTTTTTCCCAGGTCTGTCATAGGTTTGATTTGTTTTGAGAACTCCGTATGCCTTATCAGGGGCTGGAGGAATATCGCTTGTCTAATTAGATGGCAAGCGTTATGACCTAATCGGATAACACGTTCCTGTGCCGTAGTGTGGCTTTATCAGATAACGGTTCCTGCATCATGGAGGTTTTCTGCCTCATGGGATGGCTGCTAGTTAACTTGTTAACCAGAATAGGGTCAGGAATAGGGGGATCGATACAGAACCTATAGGAATACATCACAGATTAAGGCAACGCCAATCGTACATGAATACAATAATCAAGCGCATATTGAGTGAATCTACTCTGTCTCCAATATAGCAGTAGTCACAATATACATATACGGACTGTATACTAGCTTACCGAATAATGACTCAATCATGAACATCTGGTCACAGTACTCCTTTAAACTCCCACCCAGAATACCCCACCCATACCACCCCCCAAACTGAACAACGAATCCACTTGCCGCTACATTGACAATACAATCTGCCGACGATCTTAAAACAGGTGTTCGTCAGGTCTGTGACCTTCCGGGAAGGGTATATAAGGAGAACAGAAGGGAGAGGGGGTGGGAAGAAAGAGGCAGAGAGGGATGAAAGGAGATCCCACATCGGAGGGCGTCAGGGAAGGCCAGAGGGTACGGGGCCGGAGAACAGCGAGGGATACAGGAGGCACGAAGGCAGTGCGAGCTTTGGCGTCATACCCTAAGTAGTCAAACATCCGTATCATTGTCATGCACCTCTATCTGTGAGTCTCCCAGGTTATCCTCCTCAGCAGCCTTAAACAGTTCCGCTAAATGTGCCCAATCCAGAGAGATTGGCCTCTTCCGCAGCCCCATGCAATCCTCACGGTGTAAAGCCTCTCTCAACGGCAATTGCCCATCTGACCACTTCCTCACGCCAAGCACCAGCATGGGGCGCTGAAGTAGACTTCAAGCTCTGCGTGATCATATGCTTAGCTAGCATCAATGCCAGGCCTGCGAAGGGGCATTGCAATTTCGCCTTGTTCGGTAGAGGGAAGAGACCCAGGAGACAGGCCTCTATTGTGTCTCATGGTGTAAGCTCGGTCAGGACCCCCAGATCCTGGACAACCACCGTCCAGTATTCCCGCAGCACCGGACAATGCCACATCATAGGGAGAAAATCATGGTCAGGTGCCCTACATCTCAGACACGCCGAGGATGCAGCAGGAAACATCTTACGTATCGTTGCCGGGGCAAGGTATGCTTTGTGCAATATAATTAATTGAAAGGTCTTTAGGCGACAATTACGGGAGACTCGTCGGGGGTGCTCTAGCACTTGAGCCCATTCCCTATCCTCTAGCTCCCGCCCCAGTATCAAGTCCCACTTCTGCCTAAGACGCAGTAGTGGAATATGGGAATGTGCCCGCAACCCTCGGTAGAGCCAGCGCACCAAGTGTCGGCCGTGCCCCATAAAGTGCAGTGATTTTAGCAGTTGAAATGTTGGAGGCTCTATTTGATCTATGTACCAATAAGCCCGAATGAATCGCATAATAGCAGCATGAGTGATAAACAAGGTTTCAGGCACTGAATAAGTACGCACAAACTCACCATGGGGCATCAAGTGGCCATCTAAGAAAAAATCTCCGACTGCCCCCACCCCTCAAGGCAACTTGTAATAAATAAGGAGGATCAAGGATTGCCTGCGCCCCCGGGCACAACCGGGATTGAAGGGTTCCACGTTTCAAATCGTCTAAGGAGTACCCAATTTCAAATACGTTTTTACCTGCCAACCAATATGCCATCCATTGTAATTGTCCCACTATACAATAAGTTTTAAAATCAGGTGGCCCCATACCCCCTGCAGCACTCGGGAGCTGCAACTTAGCCAGCGCCAATCTACGTCTACCCGTCCCCCATATCAAGGATGCCAACAGTATGTCAAGAGTCTTTAAAATCCAGCACAGGAGGACTACCGGTAGGTTCACAAAGTAATAAAGGAGGCGGGGCAACATAACCATTTTCGACACCGCTAAGCGGCCCGCCATTGTCAAGGGCACCGTATTCCAAAAGGCAATCTGAGAGTGCAGCGAATTAATGGTGCGTCATTACCATCTATGGTATCAGCATTGGATCTATATATACCAATTCCCAAGTATTTGAAGGTGACAGGTTCAACTCTATATTGCATCCGCCCAAATCGTAAAAAGGGAGAAGGATAAGTATTATAGAAGGAGAAGGTGACCGATTTAGAGGCGTTAAGACACAAGACAGAAATGTCCCCAAAACTAGAAAAAACTGCAGCTATCCTGCGCTTATCAGCGTCCAAATCCCGGAAATATAACAGCATATCATCTGCATATAAGGACACAGAATGTATCACCCTGCGCAAGGGGATGCCATATGGGACCATAACCTGCTGCAGACACAGTGCAAGAGGTTGTTCGAGGGCTAATACAAAGATCATTGGGGATAAGGGGCAACTTGGTGCCTACCCCGGGAAATAGCATACGAGGGGGAGATGGTCAAACCCGTTTTTGAGCGCGCTGTAGGACTAGCATACAACAGTTTAATCCACGCACAATAAGATTGAGGGAAGCCATACCTAGATAACACAGCCAGCATGTACGGCCAACTTAGGGTATCAAAGGCTTGACGCAAGTCCAAAGACAATCAGCCGGCAAGAGGTGAGGTGTCGGATGCCGCGTGTATTAAGGCATGTAGACGACGAATATTCAAAGAGGTGCTGTGTTGAGGTATGAATCCACATTGATCCGTATGGATCAATTGAGGGAGAAGTGGGAGGAGCCGCGATGACAATACCTTACTAAGTATTTTGTATTTGGTGTTGAGAATAGAAAGCGGCCTATAAGAGAGAAGGTCAGCTGGTTCCTTATCAGGCTTTAGTAAGGACGTGACTATTGCCTCCCTAGTAGTGGGGGGGGGGGAGAACGCCGTCTGCCAAGGAGGAGGTATAAAGTTGCAACAGTCTAGGGATCAACACATCAGCAAAAGTGGAATAAAACTCTACTGGAAGGCCGTCGAGCCCGGCGTTTTGTTACGGGCCAAAGCCTTTATGGCCACCCGGAACTCCGCAACTGTAATCGGAGCAGCCAATTCCTTGGCGTTTGTATCAGAAATTTTGGGAAGTTTGACCCTAGTTAAGAAGGAGAGGGTAGGAGCCGAGACATCGAAGCTGGGGGCAGTATACAACTGAGCATAATAGTCCGGAAACGCATCATTGGTCCCAGTCTGAGAGGTAACTAACGTGTTATGGATTGTGTTGATAGCTAAAATGGGAGTAGGACTCACCTTTGGTTGGATCAGTCTCTGTCTGCCTCGGAGTGTGTGCGCAGTGTGTAGGCATTATAATCTATCACCCACAAGCGTTCCAATAGGTCAGCATACTGAATCCTAGTGGCCTGTAGTGGCTCCACACCATCCGCACTCCCCTGAGCCGCCACCTCCAAAGCCTGTAAGTCTCCCTCTAGGGCCGTTAGGTACCTGATCGTCTCCCAACAAGATCCCGCCAATGTCCCCATGGCAACCCCCCAGAGAGTCACTTTGAAGGCCTCCCTCTCAATAGATCTGGACGAAGCAGTACCCTCATTTTCTACAAAGTAAGTCTCAATAGCTGTTGACAATGCGGCCCGATATACCTGGTCCTTCAACTGCAGAGGCTGCAGTCTCCAAGTCGGAATAGAAGCCGGACAACGGCCCAATTCAACAATAGCTCTATGGGATTATGGTCAGATATAGTCTTACCCAGGTACTCACAGAGTGAAATAAAAGAGGACAAATCGGGGGAGCAGAGAAAATAATCCAAACGTGTGTGTAACTTGTGAGGATAAGAGTAAAAGGAATATTCCCTCATGTTCACATGCAAGGCCCTCCACACATCCAGCAAATCCCAGCCCTGTGCCCATCATGTCAAGACCACAGCCTGCGTCCTCGCCGTGGTATTAAATAAAGGGGGATGGGAACGATCTAGGCAGACGTCAAACACCGCGTTCAAGTCTCCACCCAAGAGCCATGGGAAGCGGGACCAGCCAGCAAGTGCTTGGGAGACCCGTGTTAGAAATGCCTCCTGATCTGTGTTCAGAGCGTAGAGGGACCCCAGCACCACCTGCCTGCCATCCAATGTGCCCAACAGGAGAACATACCGGCCCTGGTCGTCAATTTTGCTCTCAGTGAGGGAAAAGGGGATCCCCGCCCGTATCCAGATTGCAGCCCCCCTAGAAAAGACAGAGTACGCTGTGGCGTAGAGTTGACCCCGCCATTGCCTATGCAGTTTCATAGTTTCGGAGGGAACCAAATGCGTCTCCTGAAAGAATATAATGTATGCTTTGCGACGATGTAATTGCGCAGCAATTCTGTGACGTTTAGCAATAGACCCCATACCCCGAAAATTCCAGGAGACCAGAGTATAAGAGTTAACAACGGGCATCCCCATAGATAGCAAAAAATCCCCCCGGATACCAACCCCACCCATCCATCCCCACCCACCCCCCAGACAACCCACAGACCATGCGGCATAACTAAAAAAAACTCAGCAGTGTCCCAATACTGGGCCCAACGCCCAAACTTCGTTCGACCAAACAGTGAAAACAAAGGTAACTTGCTTCACATTCAGCAAGTGTCAACGCCTACGGGGGAAGGTCACCAACACTATCCACAGTCACACTAGAGCAACAATCAACATATGAAAGCGCCCAGAGCGCGGTCCGGGCCAGGGAGACTTATTATATCGTCCCCACCTGTCAAACAGACGGACAAGTTTCATGGCTCACTATCATATGAGTACATGTGTATACTTAACACCAGGATACTCCAGTCTGAGCACGGCATCAACAAAAGACCACGCATGCCTCACGACAGCACACAACAAATAATTAAGAACCAGCGGAGGCTAGAGGATCATTGCTAAGTTGTGTGTCCACCAAGGGAAACAGTGCAACGCTACCCTCGGACTCAGTATCTGTATCCAATCCTTCAGATGGGCTAGAGCTGATAGGCGGGCGAGCGGAGCGGAAGGCCGAGGCAGCTAGGAGTGCCCCCCGCTGGCCCTCTATCACTTGCTGACGAACCAAAGGGCTGGAGGTAGAACTTTGAGTAAGAAGCCCCTTCTTATGCCGCCGAGGGGGGGGCTGTGTCCTAGGCAGCGAGGAGTCCATTCTTCTCATCGGCTGAACATCGGGGAACGTCTTGTCGAGCCTGTCCCACTCACCATGAGGAGTGTCAAAAAACAGGGAGCATTGATTATAAAGGATTTTTAATTTTGCTGGAAACAATAGGGCAAACGACAGACCTGCTGCACGGGCTCGTGCCTTCACCTCTATGAAGGAAAATCTTCTGCGCTGCACCGCCAGGGTGTAATCCGGGAAAATTAATATCTTTGCATTGTCTATCTGCAGCGGCCCATTGTCCCTTGCCGCCTGCAGAAGGTGATCCCGGTCCCTAAAATTCAAAATTCTGGCCAAGATGGGGCATGGGTTAGCGCCTGGGATAGGTTTTTGCGTAGGGCCACGATATGCCCACTCGACTGTGGAATGAGCTGATAATCCGACCGGGGCCACGGTGGACTTTAACCAGCTTTCTATGTATTCTGTGGGTGTGGAACCCTCTGCCCCCTCCGGTAGGCCCACTATACGGAGATTATTCCGGCGGGCCCGACCCTCCGCGTCATCAGCCCGGGCCTGGAGGGAATCGATCTGCTGGCGCATATGGGTCAGTTGTTCCTCATGGGTTTGCACTTGAGGTGCCACGGTGTCCAATCTCTGCTTAACCGTTTGAACCTTCTCAACAAGCTTTTTATGATCATCTTTCAATAAGTTTAGATCAACAGAGATTATACCCAGAGAATCACGGATCTCCCTCAAGATCATGTCCAATTTGTCCTCTGGAGCGTTAGCACCCATTTGGCCATCTGTTTGATGAGAGAGGGTGGAGGAGCGGCCTGAAGGTGGGGAGAGAGAACCCGCCCTCCCTGACTGTGTAGACGCCCTCAGCTTTCCCCGGCCCATGGCCTGCGGTAGAATGGAGCACTGCAGCAAACACCCGGGCACAGTGATGAACTCCTAAAGGGTATGCCTCAATCGAAGTCAGTGGGGCGGTCGGAGAAAAGCCACGGCAGATGGCAAGCACAAGTCAGCGGCTTAGGCGCCAAATGCCCACACCCAGAAGCAATCCGGGGCATCCAGGTGGAATAAGGCAGCCAACACTCAGTGCAGCAGTGGACACCCCCAACTCAATAGGACGGAATCATAGGAAAGAGCCGTGACGGTGCGTCCCACGGTGTCAGGAATGGAAGGCCCAACCGTGCAAGCAGTCCTCCATGCAGTCCAGTGCACCACCAGTTACCAAACCAGGCCGGGCCAGGAGACCTAGCAATGCAATCAGCACAGCGCGGCAGCGATCCCAGCACAGCGCCGATCAGCATAGGACCCACAGGAATCCGCCACCGACCAGTGGCACGAAGGGGCCCCCACAAGCAAGAGCAGGCCGCCCCACCTCAGCAAAGTAGACAGGAGGTCGCAGAAACACACCAATCAGACCCAGCATGCCGGGCCCAGCCAGGCCAGGAAATAGTTCGAGGGACCTGAGGCGCCGCCCAGTACCGCGACCGACACTCAGAGGCCCACGAACAACAGCAGCGCTCACCTTGGTGTTGCGGGAGGAGGCAGGGAGCACTCGTTCCACTCTGCAGCTTCCACACGGGCCAATGAGGCAATGCAGCTCTATAGGCAACCCGCCACCAAGTAGTGGCCCGAAGTGATCCGGCGTGTACTAGGGCCTCCACGAAATCGCCGGACGATCAGTGTGAAGCACTCACTCCCCAGCGGCCGCAGCAATCTGAACAGGCCTGCTGCCGATTCCAGCGCCCACAGAGCTGTGGGCATGTAGGGGGCACCAGCCCCGCTCCTCCTGTCTCCTCACAGTCCAACAAGGCAACGTGGGCACAGGAGGGGGGAGACCCGCCACCGACTCGTGGCCCGAGGTGGTCCAGCGGCAAATAGGGTCCCCGCCAGGGCGGGCAACAAATCACCAGTCCGCGCTCGGCACCCAACACCAGCGGCAGCAGAAATCCGGAGCGCACCACCTCGTCAAGGCCATGCGCAGACGAGCGCAGATGCCAACAGCAGAAGTGCGGCGACCCCGGAAACCGGGGACCAAGGTTAGCACCGCGGCCGGGGTCGGGCCCTCGCAGGCCAGCCAGTCCTCTGTGCAGTCCGTGGCGGCAATCCCCCAGAAGGCCTCTGGAGTTGCCGAGAAGCGCCTCCGTCTGCTCACACTCTCCACAGGATTCATTGGCCTCCGCTTGCAGCGTCGATGCACCTCAATGGTGAAGCCAGCCCAGCCGCACTGAAAGTATCGCCAGGTAAGGTGGGGATTATTGGATAAGTTATCGGATGCAAGGCCCCCGCCCGGAGCTCGTCGCTTAAGCGACCGCCATCGTGGGCTGCAGACCACGCCCCACGTTGTTGATTGTTATATCTCTTTTTAGTTCTTCCTAGTTGTTCATTGAGTTTTTTCAATTGGATTGTCACAGTCTCATGGAATACATTGATTGAGTCTTGGGGCATAATGGGGTTGAATGTTGACGGCTGTTTGAAGGGAGTTGGTTGCAATATTTGTTTATGCTGTTTGACTCCCTGTATTGCACTGCCCCTGTTAACCTACTCCATTTTGCCTTGCATGTGTATTCTTTCAGTATTATTCCAGAGGCTTTCCATTTCAGAAAATAGTTGCTCGTCCGATTGTGTAAAATTTGAGTGTCTTGGCAAAATACTTTGTACACTATTGTTAAACTCATCCTGTTTCTTGTTTAACATGTGAGATTTTTTAAGTTTTAGCTTCCTCACAGTCTTATGCACATCAACTCTAGTAGACGCATAGTCAAAGTCAATGCCTGGTGAGTAGGATAGTCCTAGGCTGAGAACCCTCTCTTCTTTGGCAGTAAGGGTTGTTTTTGAGAGGTTAATAATGTTGTTGTTAGATGTTTCTGACAGGTTTATTTCTTCTGCCACTACTTGTTTGCCTTCTTTTGGGGAAAAGGTTTGTGCGTTGTTTGCTTGCCTTCCGCCTCTGCCTGCGCCTATAGTTGATGACTGTTCTTCGTTCGCTCTTGGTAGTCTTGGGCGTAATGTTTGCCTTCGTTGTTTGCATAAAAAAACAATTCCTCTCCTGGTAATGGTTTCATTAAAATACTGGTGGGGTCCCCGGCTCTCATCTCAGAGTCCGACTCGCTTATCCGTCCAGAGCTTAGGTCAGACTGCAATGTTTCAGGTCTCACATTGGGAGTTTTGTTTGTATTACGTGCATTCACCATTGGTTTACCTTTGGTAGTTCTGAAGCCATCATATTTTTCTGAGAATGCAATATATATATATACTTCGTACAACAACAGTGCAAACCATACTTTGCCCACCAAATGCAAAACTCATTACCTTTTCCTTGAGGTGACAGATGCATTAAACGTCACATATCCTTAATACTGTGAAAGAGACTATTATGAGCACTGTACTTTTATTCTTTTCAGTATTTGTTGCTAAATTTTAACATAGCGCTATAAATACTGGGATGTCATAAAGTTGTCTTGGTGTTTTACTTCTACTTTGCTTGACTGTTTGGGCGTAGATCAGGCCTTATGCCCAACCCTCCGAGGGTGACCACCCGCCACTGTGCATGGACATCTTCTACTGGGCTTTCATTTCTCCTTCCCTGAAGTCCTTTTGTGGTAAGTTACTGACCCTGTCCCAGATTTGTAGCCTGGGCGATCTAATGTTTCCACATGCATGCTTTTAAGGGTATTTTGGGGACAATATAATTGCATACACTAGATTCCTTATAATTGCTTAACTGATCACGCACAAAATGGCAGCCATTTGTTGTTAAATGATGGATACCTCATTAACCTGTTCCATGGTTCTAAGACACAGTCTAAGGCACGTCGCTAACGCCATTGAAGAGACCTTTTGCAGATGAAAAAAATATATATTTGACCAGACTTCCACATCTATGGCTGAACATGATGGCTGTTAGTGGGGAATAAATGTGGCAGGCCTGCATTTGTGATTGTGATCACGATGCTGCTAAATCACTATGCTTATTAGAGGACCCTACACCCTGGTCTTGATAAATACATCAACTGCAGAGAAATCACCACAAATGTATCAGGCACCACTAATCAGCCAGACTCCTACACGCGCTCACCCCACGTGCTCATATGCAGAATCAGATCTTGCGGTTGTGCCTTCTCCTACCTCACTTCTAAAACCTGGAGTGACCAGCCTCTGCACATAAGAGCCTCCACCTCAGTTCTTGTATTGTGCAAGAAACTGAAGGCCCGACTCTTCACCTA
The DNA here is from genome assembly GCF_964261635.1 of Lissotriton helveticus. NCBI lineage: Eukaryota > Metazoa > Chordata > Amphibia > Caudata > Salamandridae > Lissotriton > Lissotriton helveticus. The sequence goes on along the minus strand of NC_136057.1, from coordinate 851,099,232 downwards.
ACTTCATCCTTGACTTGGTCGATGCAGCTCCTGCTTCAGCTCCAAGATACCCTCCATAATCGCGGAAAAAGTACTTCAACACCTTATCAGGAGTATATAAAAGCAAACCTTTTTACCTTTTCTACTCCTTCGCTATCCTTCTCAATCCAAAATAACTGATTTACATATCCACCACTCAAATTACTTTCATATTTCACTATACTAATTCACCACTAACACTGTATGGGCTCCAGAGTAGCATGCTACTCGCAGAAAAAGCACTTCTACACCCCATCAGATGTAGCAAGCGCTTTATATTGGCAAACCTTTTCCCTTCTCTATCCATCCACTATCCTTCTCAATCCAAATAGCTGACTAACATATCAACCACTCAAATTACTTTCATATTTTCACTACACTAATTCACCACAGATCCTTTATAGGTTCCGAAGTAGTGTGCTAATCTCCCGCAAAAGTGCTTTGACGCCTTGTCAGAGGTAGTAAACGCTCCATAACTGCAAACCTTTTCCCCTCTACTATCCCTCCACTATCCTTTTCAATCCAAATATCTGACTAACATATCCACCACTCAAATTACTTTTATATTTTCACTATACTGGTTCACCACTAATCCTTTATGGATTCTGTAGTAGTGTGCTACTCGCCGAAAAAACACCTCGTTGGGGGTAGTAAGCACTATATAAATGCAAATTAGAAATACAAATACACATGACATAGCAGACTATGTTCTACACTGTACTATTGGTTACTATTATTAATGTATAGCATTTCGTATTATTGTTTTGTGTTGTGAAATATGGAAACTAGGAAGAAAGTTTTTTAAAAGCATTTCGTAGTGGCGTTCAGTTTGATTGCTTGAACATGGCATCCTAGTAATTGTAATACTTCTCGACCGGGAGTTTTATATGAAGCGCTACAAAAGAAGCAGATGTAACCTACTCCTGGTGATGGAGCAGGGAAGAGACACAAATTTTTGTGTACCCCTTGTAATTTCGAGCTCTCATAACTATAATGAAAATGACAGTGTGATGCATGAAAAATTAACCAGTAAAGGGCACTTAGACATTTTACATTACACGTGGGAAACTAATAGCTATTTGCAAAAATGACATACTAATAATTGTGAACGAGTTGTGTTAATATAGTGCTATAATAATATATTTTTAAGCAAACAAGCATGTGTGTTTTTGCTGTAATAGTGTAATTATATGTTGTGGCAAGAGAAAGAAAAATGCATTTGGTAAGTAAAATAATGCTATCTATTTTTGCTTATGCTAGGTAACAGCTAACTGGGAAAATTAGAATGGTGGGAGGTAAACAGAAGGGCTATAATACAAAATCTAATTTTCTGTTTGTTTTCGCATTAGTTCTCATTGAGGCCTACGTGGCCTGTTTATTGAAAAATGGCTGGTGACTGAAGCATTAACATCAGTTTGAAAGAAAAGGCCTCCACGCATGCGCGCTGGTGAAAGCAGAGTAAATAGAATGGCCTGTACGCGAAGCAAGTGATGTCAAGGTCAGCTTGGCCTAGGGCATGGAAGTATTCCAAAGGATGTCTGCATCTAAAACCATGTGAACGGAACAGTGATGGAGAAAATATATCATGTTGTTTACCAAAAGGAGAATGACAAGCACAAATTGGAGATGAATGCCATGAGAATATTTTGATGATGACTTTGCTAAAATGCAGACTGGTTTGAACACGGATTGAATGAGGTGATCATCACCACCCCTCTAATGGACCAATCAGAATGTACTGTGGACCCTAAAAGTTTCACTTTTGAGTTAGATAGTTAGAGAAAAAGGGTATAAAAGAGCTTATTCGGAAGGGTGAAAGAAGCTTGCTCCACAGATTTTATTTTGCACCACGACATGCTGTCGGTTTGAATAATTTTATGGTGCTAAAGACCTTGACATTTTTTGGACTTTAACTTTTGACAGGGCAAAGAAGAATGATCGAATGTGGTGTTTTTATTTTGGAAGGGAGGCATTGAGGAGAATAGAGAGACAGAATGGGAACTTGGGCAACTCTGTTATTTCCATATAACATATTGGTAATATATTTTTCTAAATTTCAATTTCCTTAACATGTACTAAATAAAATGCCTTAATTTTGCTTGTCTAAATAAATCTTTAAAAGTTATTTTTCTTAAATGAAGTAGATAAAATCAATTTAAATCTATCAGGAGTCTGGTTTTAATTTTATGAAATGTCATGACAGAATAAAATTGCTAAAGTTATGGGATTACTGTGATTAAGCTGGTCTTAGTTTCCATCAACTAACACATACTAGATGATCCATTGACCAAATAGTGAAGTACCTTCATGTAGAGTTTTCCAGGTTACAGGTTAGCATAAGTTGAGAATTATAAAATGTATATCAATGTGTAAAGCATAAAACTTAGGTACGCCCCTAACCAGCAGCTCGCCTTCTTTGTCACTGATTCAGGAGTAATGGTATGTGTGTGCGTGTGACTCGCGGTGCTATGGGCCCCACCGATGAGTAAGAATAAATTGCTTCTGGGTTAAGTGAAATGAATATTGAGGGTTGTTGGAGAGCCTCGTTGGATAACTAGACATATGAAAGTGCATCAGAAGTATGCCTCATTTTCACACAGAAGAATCTCTATGAATCGTGCCCTGTGTCTTTCGAAGAGAAATGGCTTCGGGATGTGGTTTTAGAAAATGTCCCATTCTACATTGATCTTGGGTTGATACATATTAAACTTTGTCCTGGAACAAACACTTGGGTCATTTAGCAGCAGAGGTGAGTTTGACAACAGAAATACTACACACCTTTTGTTGGCTTCTTTGTTGCTTTCCTTTAGACTTCTAGCCTGGCTGAAGACGGCTGTAATGCCAGAAACCGGTCCTAGGAAGCTTGTTTCCGGTCCAGGGAAGGCATGGCTTGGCAGTTCGGGCTGGACTGTTCCCATGAGGCACAGGGTCAGACTGATTTGCATATGGCCATGTCTGAACTGGGGTGGCAGAGTGGGCTAAAGAACGGTGATGGATTAAACCCGGATCTGTTGACTGGGTGTGAGTGTTTGATTGGTTCAGATGCTCCGTCCATCACCACCCCCTTTTGTACCGCTTTGTTCACCATAAGTTGGCAAGGTATGCTCAGACGTGAGGCCCTCGCTCACTTTGCCACTGGATTCAAGCAAGCCTGGCTGAAGACGGCTGTAATCCCAGAAACCGGTCCTAGGAAGCTTGTTTCCGGTCCAGGGAAGGCATCGCTTGGCAGTTCAGGCTGGACTGTTCCCATGTGGCACAGGTTCAGACTGATTTGCATATGGCCATGTCTGAACTGTGGTGGCAGAGTGGGCTAAAGAACGGTGATGGATTAAACCCAGATCTGTTGACTGGGTGTGAGTGTTTGATTGGTTCAGATGCTCCGTCCATCACCACCCCTTTTGTATCCCTTTAGACTTCAGCATTAAACAGGTGATTCACTTTGCAATGCAGACTGCACCACTTAAGTACGAGGCAAAATATTCGATTATTCGTTTGGAAGATGGACGTTGCAGTCAAGTCTTCTGTTCAACACATCTGCGATGGGATAAATGTGGCTTGAAATTGTGACAAATATTAGTAGTGAAAATAATGTGCACTTTATTAAATTAACTTAAAAACACACACATTCATATACAGTTGCCAAGCAGTTATGATTGGAAGGCAGCAGAGTGGAATAACAAAATACCTCTAGACTGAAAGAATTACAAGCTTTGTCGGGATGATGTCGCAGTAAAGAGTTTAAAGTTTATTTGATAAAGGAAGCAGAGGAGAACAGCAGGAAGATAAATGAAACGAGAATAGTAACTAAAGGTCGTGCAATTGTTGGAAGGATATTTAGGGACTTATCGGTATGGAACATTATCAATAAAACACATGGGGCCCGATGTAGGTAACCAAATACCGGTCGGTAACGGCCGAAAATCGGTAAAATCGGCCATTACCGACCGGTATTAGTGCCTCGAGATGTATGTCACCAAAAACGTACCGAATCGGTAAATACCAGTCGGTAAAAAAACGAATCGGTATTACACGATTCGGAATTTACCGAATACATAATCTCCGATTCGGTAAATAAGAAATGGTAACTTACCGAATCGGTAAATACCGATTTCATATTTACCGAGTCGGTAAATAAGAAGTGGTAAAAAAGGCCATTTGAGATGTAGCAAAGTCAGGAAATACCGAATTTCGTGAAATTCGGTATTTAAGAGTCGGTATTTAACATGGATTGGAAGCAGGTGGAAACCAGGAACAGGATATATAAGAAGCTCCCAAAATGCAACAGTACACCCACAAGGGCAGCTTTCCACGTTATTGCAAGGCGGCTACGGATACAGGCAGCAGGAGAGAGGGTCTGGCTAAGGGAGGAGCAGGTATATAGGCAGAGGATCACACTCTTCCAACTCACTGAAGCAGAGATCCTGCAAAGGTACCGACTCCACCCCAGAACAATTCTGGACTTGATCAGGGACCTCCACCCATATCTGCAACACCCAACCCCAAGAGCACACGCCATCCCACCCCATGTACAGGTGCTGTGCTGCCTACACCTTCTTGCCTCTGGGAGCTACCAGCACGTGATAGCCAGTGTAGGTGGAGTGTCCCAGAGCTGCCTGTCATGCTTCTTCAGAAAATTCCTAAACGCCATGATGCAGAGGATGGAGCACTACATTGAGTTCCCTGAGACACCTGCAGAACTAGCAAGAACAAAAACAGAATTCTATCAACTTGCACAGTTCCCGCACATAATAGGCTGCATTGATGGTACGCACATCCCACTATGCCCACCTGCAGCAACTGAGCACATTTACAGAAACCGGAAGTCCACACATTCAATCAATGTGCAGGTGATCTGCAATGCTAGCAACATGATAACGGACATTGTAGCCAAATATCCTGGGACTACCCACAACTCCTACATATTCACCGACAGTGGGATATACAGACGCCTTGTTGCTGGTGATTTTGGTGATGGATACCTTCTGGGTAAGTATGTGTGAGACACCCTGACAGTTCATGTAGAAGGAGCACTCCTGCGTATGTGACTAATCTCATTATCCTTTCACACCCAGGAGACAGTGCATATGCCCTGCGTTCATTTGTGCTCACCCCCTACCTGAGCCCATCCACCAGAAGTGAAAGGCGTTATAACCTGGCACACAGGACAACACGTTGCGTGGTGGAACGTACTTTTGGACTGCAGAAAAGTAGATTTTGGTGCCTCCATAAGAGTGGAGGTGCACGGCAATACACACCAATTATCTGTTGCAAGATCATTGCGACCTGCGCCATGCTGCACAATCTAGCCACCAAGGAAGGCACAGAGATAGAACTCACATATCATGAGGACATTGATGATGGGACAGTACAAGCAGATCACAATGCAGCAGGATCAGCACCAGTAACAGATGGTCGACTGCGACGCGCAGAAATTACCAACAGATACTTCTAATTGAGAGATGACACACAGCCAGGTCCAGTGATTGGAACACTCACTTTAATGTACACAACTGCACCATTAAAAAAAACATTAATCAAATTAAATGCACCTTGCACAATGTTTTGCCAAAGTTTCCTCACTTTGACCTGTCCTGTGATCAGTATGTCTTTCAATGCTTGCGCTTACGCATGATGTTATGCGAGGCACGGGGCTGGGGGTCTACAAGTCCAGTGTTGCCGGTGTCTTCGGCATGGAGTCTGCTGCTCCTACGTATGTCCTGAACAGGCGTGCTGGACCCACTCCTGCTCGTTGTCTCCTCTGTGTCCCCAACAACCATGTTGCCACCTGTGGCTGTCAGCTGTGTCAACATTGCCTCCATTGCTGAGGTCACCCTCCCCATCCCCCGGGACAAGTCACTGCAGCAGTGAACAATGTCCGTCTGCAGATTGACAGAGCGGCGACACTGCAGGGTGGTGGAAGTTGCCAAGCAGTTGATCGACTGATTGAGCAGCCTGACCTCGCGCCTGTACCTGCGCCTCTCTTCTTGGTCACTTTGCAGCCTGTCACAGAGGGTGCCCATGCGCAGCTCCATGCCCCTGACCCCCTCTGCCATGGACTCCATCCCTTTGCCCATTGCCTCCATCCCTTTGCCCATGGCCTCCATTCCCCTTGCCATGGCACCTCTCCCCCTATCAATGTCCGACATCCTGGTATTCAGGATGCGCACCTGCCGGTGCACAGCCATGATTCCTTTCGCCTGCATACGCTGGACTTTCACCATTGTGGCTTCAAGCCCAGCGAAGACACCCTGCACATCCTGCCCCTCATCCTGCTCTCGTGCCCTATGGACACGGTCACCTGCACGGCCAGATCCCAGTGAGCCAAGTTGTCCAGCGTGGCCAGCCATTGTTGGTGTAGGAGGTCTGGGAGCCACTACCACTTCCTCATCGGAGCTCTCCAGGATCCGTAGAGGTGGGACATCCTGCCTCCTTGGCCTCACGCGCACAGGGGACCCTGAGCTGGGTTTTGTGGCTCCTGCTGGTGGTGGCTGAGTCTGTGTGTCAAACAGCAGGGGTGAGAGTGGCTGAGCAGTGGTGTCGTGCTCCATTGCTGTGGCTGCCTGGGGTGTGGATGTTTCCTCTGGGTCAGTGGTAGGTCCAGCAGTGTCTTTTGCCTTCTCCCGCGCAAACGATGTTGTGGCACTACACTCCCCTCCCAGCGCTGCTCTGCACGATGACTCTCCTGTGAACAGACATGGACAATGATCAGCTGCCTGTTTTCCCAACACAGATTCCTGACACACATTTTCATTTGCCTAGACTGTTTGTGCATGGGGAGTGTGGCATGGCATGCAGGGTTCGGTGTTGTCAGCTTTGATGTATGTACCTATGACTACAACTATCATGATGCATTGCTGGGGACTACAGTCATGTGTACTAGATTGTGAGTGATTCACCCACATTGGGGAAGGGGCCTGGGAATGGGTGGGGTACATGTCCATGCATCTTACCTTTCTTACTTGCAGCTCTGGCTGAGCTATCAGCATCCCCGATCCCATGTATGCTTTCTGCCTCCATGGTTGATTCGACGAGCTGCTCCAGGTCTGTGAGGCTTGGGGCACGGCTCTTCCCCCCACCGGTTGCTGCTGATTCCTTCCTCTGGGTGGCTAGTTTTCTTTTGGTGGTGATCCTCAGGTCATACCACCTCTTCTTCATGTCGTCAATTTCTCTGTGGGTCACTCCTAGAGCATTGACCTTGCTCTGTATTGCCAGCCAGGTGGTCCTCTTCACAGACTCTGCTACATGCAGAGACTGTTTCCCAAACAGCTGGCTGTAGTGCTGCACGACCTCCTCCACCAGCACCTGGAGCTCTGTGGGGCTGAATTTGACTTTTCTCTTCCTGTCCCCTCCATCCTTCTGTGCCTCCTGGGACTCCATGCTGTTTCTCTTGGTCTCACTGCAGCCTGCTCCTCTGTCTCCCTTCCAGCTCTCGCTGCAGTTCTGTTGCTCTGCACTTGCATGGGTGTGGCCACCTCCAGGTACTGGGGTGTGGTACTTGCACCTGATTGGCCGATCTCTCAGATGCCAGGATGTGGGGTGTGGTGGGTGTCCTTGATTGGTGCACAGGCTCACATGTCATGTTTTCGAAATTTCGAGATCGGATTTTACCGAATCGGTATTTACCGATTCGGTATTTACCGAATCGGTAAAATCCGATTCGGTGCCTCCTATTCATTCCTATGGGACTGGAAGCCCATAGGATTGTATGGGTGTTACCGAGTCAGATATTACCGATTCGGTAGATACCGAATCGGTATTTACCGAGTTTGAATACCGATTGATACCGATTTGGTATTTTTTACCGGATTTTTACCTACATTTGGGTTTCCGGTTCTTAAATACCGATTCGGTATGAGTCGGTATTTATGAACCGGTAAAAAAAATTACCTACATCGGGCCCATAGTGCATGGACCTGAGAAATATTATGTTAAAGGTCACGGTCGACCTCTCAAAATGATCACAGAAGCTTGGGAGGAAATTCCTAAAGTTAACTGGCAAGTGGTCCCTCTGAAGATGAAATACGTTTCTAATAAGACCTCCCAGGCTACAACATTAGCTTCAGAAAATATCAGAAAGCTGTGTTTTTAAATGAAAGAAATTCATCCAATCTATGAGCGTTTTAATCCACAGAGACAAAGCACGGGGCTCTGAAAGAGTGGGCAGGTTGTGCACACACCTGCCACAGTGGGACATTGCCCTACCATCGTCACCATGCTTTGTGGGGCAGGAGCACTCTGTGTCACTTCTGATTTATGGGGGTCTGCCTTTAATCCTTCTTTTGACAAGACATATCCACAGAATTCCATTTGGTTTTCAAAGAAGAAGTACTTGTCTTTGTGTAGGGTTGGACTATATACATCACCATCTTGATTGCCGCCCATAGACGTGGCAATGTTCTTCCAGGGTCATGGAGTATACAGGAATATTGTCACTAATGCTGAGGGCACCTTCTAGCCCCACAGGCTAAGCATTGTCTTATATCCATGACATTGCCTAAAGCGCCTATGCCTAGCAGCACTTTCATCAGCGTGCCCGTATCGATCTTCGCACAGATATGTTGGTGTCGCAGTTTATCCTTGACCTGACTGGTGAAGGGTACAAGGAATACCTCTTCGCTGTAGTCATCTTTGTCACTATTTCATTCAGGGCAGTGACCTCGAGACATTTGCATGTACTGTTGGTGTATGTCCTTGCCCTACTCTGCCAGGGGCTTGAAGCAATGCTTTGGCACTTGAAGAAGGCCTAGGTGCATCCAGCGCTTGACTTCTATAAAAAGTCAGTCAACATTGCATGCCAAATCACTGCTGCATAACTTGAGCCCCTGAACTAAAAACCTCAGATTACCTTGCGATTAGGTCTGCTGAGCACAATAATGTACTGGGCTGATGCCAGGACAGCTTACATATTTTGAATCATTTGTGGAGCCGGATATTCAACCTCATGCCTTCCAGATATTTAAAAATTCGACTCCAGCTTTTGCTACATCACAGCCATGTTATTGTTAGGTCCTTGGTGTGAGTTGGCCTCAATCCTGATGTGACTGCTACCAGAGGTTCTGGACCCAACCAGGACTGCAAGTCATACAGTAAAATCACAATCCCCAGGACACTTCACCAGCATAAACCTGTTGAAATTTGCAGGTGGAAAACAGGCAAAGGTGAGGAATTACCATGGGAATCACCAATTCCCAAGATAAGTTCACATTTTGAAGGGTACAAGTTGAATACCATGTTATTTACGTACCTGAAGATTACTGATCCCGCTGGGGTTGGTAATTCTAAGTGTCCTATGTAAGTGTTCCTGTGCCGCTTAGAATGAGGTCCAGCGTATCTTAATCTTGAAAAATTAAGAAATTAATGATAAAATAATCGAAATTTGGGAAAAGCAAAACAGACTAAATGTAGTTCTACTTTAAAACCTTGCATGTATTATGCTTATCTTACCTTTATCAGGGAATCTTGCTGCCTCCCCGCCCACAAGCAACGAGGAAGGACTAGTCCAACAACACAGAACTATAATGACTGACACAATGTACACCATGTAGGGCACAAGCGCACAGTTGACCTTAGTATTGAACTCAATTTAATATTAAATGTAATGCATTCTGATTTGCCACTTTGTCACAACACATATTTTGTAATTAAAATAAGTATTTATTTAGTCATTACTTTTGGTACAGCATTTAAAACCTACAAGCAGTCGTTCCAAAATGCTTAAGTGTGCTAAGTGCCAGATATACAAAATTATTTTGTGGTTGTGAACATAGTGATTTGCAAAATCAGAAGTCTTGCAACCGCAGAATGATATTTATCAATGTACTTAAACCCCTTTTGCAATTCAGACAGACCTTTATGAATTGTAAAAGGGATTAACCAACTCATTCCAATTCGCTATTAGGAATGATCGAAAGAAGACGTGTCAGTGGTTTATGATCACAGTTGCAGTCACAAACCTTTGATAAATTACTGACTCTTCAAAGCAGGTGGTAACCCATTCTCAAATGGATAGCTGTTCTTGGTCAGCTTTCTGTTTGGGAAACGTGTCATGCGGCCTTAAAGGGAGCAAGCAATGGGCCTCCACCTGCTCCTTCGGATGTGTTCTTAAACGGGAAGTATTATTTTTAAAGCAGCAACACTGGCTGCTTTAAAAAAAAGTTAGCTCTTTGGGAATTCCAACGCAAGGATTGTGGTCTGCTATTCCTTGCAGTCCATATGCTTGGTGGTTTGTAGGTAAAGGAGTCCCAAGTTGTTACTTACCTAGTTAATATTCATTAGACAAGTAATTTTTGTGACACGACCTATCAGTACATGAGTCACACTGAAAAATTATAGATCGCTAAAAGATGGTGCAGAATGTGTGACCACTGTTTGTGACCTGTGTGTGCATCGGGCCCATAATTCTATACTGTATTTCATTTTACTGTTATGGTATTCCCCTTCATATTACAGCCAGTCGTGACTGGCATAACTCGAGGGTGGGGGAGCGGTGGTCATGCTGGGGGAGGTTTAATTTTAATTAAAAAAAGAATAACTTACCTTAGCCGTCCCAATCCGGTCCCACGTCGTCTATCCTTCTCTGCTCCTCGCAGGAAGCAGGCAACCTCCTTGCCCTCCCCTAAGCTAATAACAATGCTGCAATAGCAGCATTGTGATTAGTGGGGACGGCGACCAGCCAGGCACCTATGGGGAGGCCATTTTCTCTATGTAGGCTGCAGCCTACATGGAGAAAATGGCAGATTGCGTATGACTGGTTTGGCCGACCAAACAGTCAGGGCCCACAACATTGGGCTAGCCACTCCTCCCCTGCCCCCTTGCAGGACCGCCCATCCACCCGACCCCAACCAATCCCTTCTGTCCCCAACCAATCCCTTCTGCTTTCTCGCAGTGCGAGAAGCAGTGACATAAAATGGTATTTGTACCCTTTTATGTTACTGCTTCTTGCACTGCGAAAAAGGAGTGGGGCGTTCACTCCTCCGCCCACATTGAGGACCCCCCGCCCCTGATTACAGCAGTGGCAAAGAGAGTTAAATGACAGATCATGTCAAGTTTAACAATTCTGCTGTTCGTCTCAATCTGGTGTATCAACAATGTTGATAAGACGTATTCGTTGAATAAGGCCTGCAGTACCACCTGCTTCCTCTGGCTGCTCTAGCAGTAGGCCACAGTCCATAGCCTCGTGGAGAAGCGGCTTACTTTTATTTATTCTGTACATTATTGAGTTTACAGCATTATCTTCTAACAGTAAGGCCAATGGAGCTGCGCCTGACACTTGTGGGGCGTGGGGTCAATGGAAGTTTGTGTGCCAGGGCCCAAAATATACTTGCCTGGGATGAAGCCGGCTTAGCCTCAGCAGCTTCCCAGCTGAGGTATTTTAAATGAGTGTGATAGCAACGCGAAGGGCTCTTTCAGGGTTACAGCTGTTCAGATGCCAGTTCTTTGCACTGCCACAAGACGGGTGTCTCCTAAAACCACAGAAATCTTCTACAGTTTCTGCACCTTATTTCACACCGCAGACGCAACTATCTCTTGATTATTAAATGCTACTTGTTGATTTCCAAAGTATCACTTTGTTGAACTTGAAATGATGAAAGGCTGAGCCCCACTCGCTATTGAATCCTGTATTGTTAACCTTAAACCGATATATCTTGACAAGGAGCTAAACTGCATCTGTGGATGCAGTGACAAGAGTTCTTCATTAGTCAAATGTCAAGAGCCTGCTCTTAAGTGGCTTTGCGGACTCATGTACACAGCGCCAAGCAATCAGTGTGTTAACAGCGCCCCTCAGCAGGGGCGTAGGAGACACTAACATTCTGGGGTGGGGGAGGGACAACCTTGTGGACTTTCCAGTGACCCTATACAAATTACCGGCCGTTAAACAAATACAATTGCATACTTTCGAAGTGAAATATTGAGAAAAGCAGGCATGTAGTTGTTGTATCCTCGTGATAGCTCCTCGCCGCGTGCACTGGAACTTGGAATCCATGGTGTTGGCATTCCACGTATGGCAGTGCAGCGGTTGGCGTGGGCTCCTGTACATGTTATCTCTCTTTGGTCAATAAACCACCTTAAATACAACCTCCTCCGTGTTCCACGTATCTTTCTTACCTGGATTCTTCACTGGCGACGAGGGAGAAGTGAACCTACGCGATTTGGGAGCCCACAGCCCAGGGACCTCCGGACCAAGATTACTGTTGCGAGGGTGGAAGATTGAATCTCCGCGAACGTTTTGGAAACCCCACCATCATCTACTTCATGTGTTTGTGAAAATCCCGCTCCTTCCTGTTAAGCGGTGAGACTTTTATCCCTTTTTCTTCATTTTTCTGAAGACGCTGCCGTTTCTGTGCATGCGCACAGAAACACGCTCAGAATTCTAGTTAAAACGCGCGAGTTGACGCATGCGCACAAGCGCGCGCTCAATATTCTAATTAGAACCTGCAAGCTGTGTCAGCACAAGCACATTCTTAAGCTGCCAGATTTCCAAAGCGTCACTCGTCTTTATGACATCATAAAAGACTATTTCAAAGAAGTTCCTGGTCTACTGAACAATGGACTGTGTCTACATCATAATGAATTTCTCTCTAATACAATTTTAAAGGAATTTGACTATACCAGAGACTTAATAATCAAATTGCTTCCACAGTTGTTTATGACATCATAATAGTTGCTGCAAAGGGAATCTCTTTGTCTAAACCAAGTATTTTATCATTATTATTTTGGCATCTTTCATTTATTATTATGGAGAGTTTCAACGCTCCTCCTCCATTTTTGGCAAGCCCAGGTGAACCACCCTTAGAGTGGAAACAATGGCGTGAAGGCTTTGAAGCATATCTAGAAGCCATTGGTGGTGAGAATTCCACAGATAAACGTAAGCTCGCCATTCTTAAACATTCACTTGGCGCGGAAGGAAGACAAGTTCTTTCTCACCTTCCTCCTCTGACTTTAGACAATTCCTCCGAAGAAGATACTGATGTTTATGAAAACGCCATAATGCAGCTTGACAAACAATTCATCAAGAAAGTCAATGAAGTTGTGGCACGGCATAAATTTCTGAGTAGACAGCAACTGCCCATTGAGCCCATCGATTCCTTTGTGAAAGATTTAAGAATTCTCGCTGCCAAGTGTAACTACCAACAGTTCCATGATCAGATGGTGAGAGACCAACTTGTATATAATGTTTCAGATGTGAAACTTCAAGAAAAATTACTTGATGCAAAAGATTTGTCTCTTTCAAAAGCTCTTGACATTGCACACCGTTTTGAAGACATGAAGTTAGGTATTAAAGAGTTATCCGATAAAAAACCGAAAGAATCTCCCAACGTTCTGGATAAACCCGATGTCTCTCTGGTTCAAACTGTCAAGAATTGTCCAATTGAATCTACTTCTAACAGACCTACACTGCCTTCTTCATCATATCAGGGTTTCAGGAAAGAAGTAGTTTGCTTCAAATGTGGTTTTCCCGGACACGTCGCAACGGATAAAAGGTGTCCGGCTATAGGACAATTCTGCAATTATTGTAAATCTAGACGTCATTTTGCGAGGATGTGCAAGAATCGCAACAAATCAAAGAACTTTTCTTCAGATTCTAGACGCCTCAGATATTCCCAAGTTCAAGCTGTAGACATGGATGATGACGTATATGATGATGTATGCACCATATACGAAGTAGGAGAAGAAAAAAAGGATTCACCTTTCTGTATGCTTCAGATCGGATCTAAATCCATAAAAGTCATGGCAGACTCTGGTGCAAAGTACACCTTGATTGGTGACGATGTTTTGTTGAAAGAATTTCCTGATGTTATATCCTTATTTCCTTCTGACATAAGGCTACGTGGTTATGGTAAAAAACCTATCGATGTATTTGGGTACTTTCATTCCACTTTATCATTTAAGGGCAAGTCGATTCCTGCAAAAGTATATGTTGCCAAAGATGGGTTGTGTTTATTGGGTTGGCCACAACAAAGAGAGTTAATGATGAAACTTGATCCCAACCATCCTGATCAAGTTCTGGGATATTCTGATTTTGTCAATTCTGTTGATGTGCCTTCTGACAACAAATGGGAAACACTTTTTCCACAGGTTTTTTCCTCCAAGTTGGGTTTGCTAAAAAACTTCAAACATAAAACTATTCTTAAACACAATGCTGTTCCCAAGGTACATAAGGTACGCAATATTCCTTTGGCTTTAAGAGAATCTGTTAAGAAAGAACTTCAGAGATTATGTGACCTAGATGTAATTGAGGAAATTGAATCCTCTGAGTGGCTCTCTCCTGTAGTCGTGGCCCACAAGCCTAATGGGAAAATTCGTCTTTGTGTTGATATGCGCGATTTAAATTCTAATGTGTGGGTTGATAGGCATCCTTTGCCCAATATTGGAGAAATGTTCTCAAAACTCAAGGATGCATCGGTCTTCACCACATTGGATTTGTCTAATGCATACCATCAGATAGCTCTTCACGAGGACAGTAAACATCTTACATCTTTTATAACCACTGAGGGTGCTTACAGGTATGAGAGAATGCCTTTTGGCCTAGTGTCCGCGTCCTCAGTGTTTCAGAGAGTCATGCACAACATGTTCAAAAATGTCTCTAATGTATTATATTTTCAAGACGACATACTAGTTTTCGGTAAAGATGAATGTGAACATTCTGAAATCTTATTTAAAGTTCTATCCATCTTACAAGACAACGGTCTTACCCTCACCAAGGAAAAGTGTAAATTCGGCAAAGATTCTGTAGATTACCTAGGCCATTCCATCAGCAAAGAGGGTATTTCTCCCAAATTGAGTTTAGTTAAGGCTATTGAAAATGCTCCCGAACCAGTCAACAAGGATCAGCTCAGATCCTTCCTCGGTTTAGCCGAATACTACGCAAAGTTCATTCCTTCCTTTTCTGATAAAACTTCTCACTTACGGAATTTGATGAAAAACCAACAACAATTTATTTGGGATGACAATTGTAAGAATCAATTTATATTTGTAAAGAAATGCATTATTTCTGCTCCTGCCTTATCCCCGTTTGACACCAATTGTAAATCATTTATTGTCACTGATGCAAGCAATGTTGGCATTGGGGCGGTGCTGATGCAGAAGCAAAATATTGGTTTTGTTACCATTGCTTTTGCATCAAGACCGTTACGTGGCGCAGAAACTTTGGAGAAAGAGGCCTTGGCTTGCTGGTGGGGAATTGAATATTTTCGCAGATATGTATATGGTATAGACTTTGTTGTTCACTCTGATCATCGTCCTCTGGTGGATCTTTTCACAACTAAAGGTTGTGGTAAAGCCACTTCTAGGATTGCCAGATGGCAATATAAATTGCAAGACTTTCATTTTACAGTTGAATACATTCCAGGAGCGAAAAACGTGCTAGCTGATTTTCTTTCTAGGCTACCTGTAGAAGACGATAATCAAGTTGCTCCTGATGATGATCCTGATAAAGTTGTGTCAATTTGTGAGGTGTCCAATGGTTGCATCCGTGAAGATGATTGGGTACTGGCTTGTGGTGAGGATCGTGATTACCTGGATGTTTTGTCTTTCGTTAAAAATGGTTGGCCTTCCAAGAACAATCTATCTTCTAGTATTTTACCGTACTTCCATGTAGCTCAAGAGCTATCCATCCAGGGTGAAACTTTGTTGAGGGGCTTGCTTTTGGTTGTACCACACGGTTTGAGGAACACCATTCTAGACATGGCACATGAGGGTCACCCGGGCATGTCCAGTATGAAGAGGAGAATAAGGAGTGAATTTTGTTGGCCTGGGGTCGACAGGTTGATCGAGGAAAAGGTAAGGTCTTGTGTTGAATGTTGTGTGAGTGATAAATCACAGAAACCTGTAAAATATCAACATGATTCTGTCTCGAAACCTTCTAAGCCCTGGGAGTGCGTTTCGGTAGTCATTGCTGGTCCGATGTCTTTAGGTCATAGTCCGGTTTATGCCATAGTGTTGATAGACCAGTTCTCCAGTTGGCCTGAGGTGAAATTTGTGCCCCATGTATCTTCTAGGGTAGTTATCGATTTTTTAAATTCAGTTTTTGAAAAAGAAGGCTTCCCTACTTCCATCCTATCTGATAATGGCACACAGTTCACCTCTGCGGAGATGAAATCCTTTTGTAGCAACCATGGTATATTACACAAACGTTCTTCAGTATATTATCCTCAAGGTAACGGCATGGTAGAAAGGTGGATCAGGGTGCTCAAGGAGGGTTTACAACTTGCTGTGTGCAACGGGGAGAATTGCTACGATGCTGTTGGAAAACTCTTGTGGAGTTATAGGAACACCCCAAAGTCTGATGGAGATTTGTCTCCTTTTGAAAAAATGAGGGGGAGAAGGGGTGTATGTAATATGAGCCAGCCCTGGATGAGGGATCTGCTTGTCGGAAACTACGGGAAACGTAGTTCTCCTGTGGTTTGTGCTTCTAACAACAATCCGTGCAAGGTTGGAGATTGGGTACGTGTGAGAAAGTCCGGCTTTATTAGATCTGGTGTGTCACATTTCTCCGACCCCTTGCTGGTTGTTAGAGTGGGTAGACCAGTTGTACAATTGTCGGACGGAAATGTTTGGAGCCTCTCCAAGGTTGTTAAAGTTCCTTCTATATGTATGAGAATGTCACCTTCAAGTGGTCCTACCTCTTCTAACCTATCAGGAACCCCTCTTTCTCCCAATTCCTGTCATTTTCCCACAACCTCTCATTCGCTCCTGCCTGTTCCCATTCCTTCTCGCAATGTGTGTAGTCCCCGGCTTAGGAAACCCCCCACTTGGCACAAAGACTACAATGTTGGAAATTAAGTTCATCATATCGGACTGTTAAGTTATTTTTATTCATTGTATGATTTTGCTTACATCTTTCATGTTATGATACTTTCTTTTTCTTTTCAAGAAAGGAGGATGTGTTGTATCCTCCTGATAGCTCCTCGCGCTCGCCGCGTGCACTGGAACTTGGAATCCATGGTGTTGGCATTCCACGTATGGCAGTGCAGCGGTTGGCGTGGGCTCCTGTACATGTTATCTCTCTTTGGTCAATAAACCACCTTAAATACAACCTCCTCCGTGTTCCACGTATCTTTCTTACCTGGATTCTTCAGTAGTCACAGTTTGCATTATGCTTTATTGTTATTTACATTCATATAGTAATCAGACCAAATGTTAAAAAAATATTATGAATCTTGCATCACCATGCACCAAGCATACAAAGGTCGCTGACTTAGGGTGGTGCGTCGTGTTTGCAAGTGCATTATGGTTTGAAAAGTACCTGCTGCTGCATTCCTGGTCTCCAGCAATTTTCAGGCAACAATAAAAATGTGAAGATAACTACAGTGATTAATGTTCTTTATGGAGAGAGATCGGGGGTTTGTCTAGTGCATGGGGACTCACAAAGTTTCTTGCGGGGGGCAAGTTTACAGTGGGGTTTGTGGCCAAGGGCTGCACCGGTGGGGGCGGGGTCAGTGGGGGAGGGGGCGGGGCTAGAGGTAAAAATAACTGTGACCATGAGGTTGAACACAGGCCCCTGCAGCGGACGCCTTCGTCCACTGAGCCACCAGACCTGGCATACACACATCTTTCTCTCTCTCTCTGTCTCCCTCCCTCTCTCTATCTCTCCCTCTCTCTGTCTCCCTCTCTCTCTCTGTCTCCCTCCCTCTCTCTATCTCTCCCTCTCTCTGTCTCCCTCTCTCTCTCTGTCTCCCTCCCTCCCTCTCTCTATCTCTCCCTCTCTCTGTCTCCCTCTCTCTCTCTGTCTCCCTCCCTCTCTCTATCTCTCCCTCTCTCTGTCTCCCTCTCTCTCTCTGTCTCCCTCCCTCTCTCTATCTCTCCCTCTCTCTGTCTCCCTCTCTCTCTCTGTCTCCCTCCCTCTCTCTGTCTCTCTCTCTCTCTCTCTCTCTCCCTCACTCTGTCTGTCTCCCTCTCGCTCTCTCTGTCTCCCTTTCTCTGTCTCCCTCCATCTCTCTCACTCTGTCCGTCTCCCTCCCTCTGGCGCCCTCTGTCTGTCTCCCGCTGTCTGTCTCCCTCCCTCTGTCTCTCTATGTCTGTCTCCCTCTGTCCTTCGCCGTCTGTCTCCCTCTCTCTGTCTCCTTCTGTCTCCGTCCCTCTGTGTCCCTCCCTCTGTCTCCCTCTATCTCCCTCCCTCCCACTGTCTCTCTCCCTCTGTCTCTCTCCCTCTGTCTCCCTCTCCCTCTGTCTCCCTCTCCCTCTGTCTCCCTCTCTCTCTGTCTCCCTCCCTCTGTCTCTCCCTGACTCCCTCCCTCTGTCTCCCTTCCTCTGTCTCCCTCTGTCTGACTCCCTCCCTCCATCTCCCTCTGTCACCTCACCCCAGCTTCCCTGTCTCTGTTTCCCTCCCTCCCTCTCTCTCTCTGTCTCCCTCCCTCTCTGTTTCCCTCCCTCTCTCCATCTCTCTCCCTCTCTCCCTCTCTCTCCCTCTGTCTCACTCCCTCTGTCTGTCTCCCTCTCCCTCTCTGTCTCCCTCTCCCTCTGTCTCCCTCCCTCTGTCTCCCTCCCTCTGACTACCTCGCTCCATCTCCCTCTGTCATCTCACCCCAGCTTCCCTGGCTCACACACAGCCGCACCTGAGTACTTCACAGGTCTTTAAAAGACCATTTACTTGTTAATGAGGCTTTGTTGTGAATCACCCGGCCCCCACAGAGCAGAGTGTCTCGGAGTCCACGCTGCTGCGGCGGTGTTTACTGACACACTTTACTTTTTTTTTTTTAACACAGGTACGATGTCTGCAAGGTCCGCGGGCGCCAAGGAAGGCTTGCCGTGCCGCTGACGACCCGTCGGCCGCACTATGAGTACCCGTGGTCTAGTGGAAGTTTTGACTCATGCTAAGGTAGCCACAGTGGGTCAATATGCCTGCTGTAAAGCATGTGTACCACGCAGATCACAAAATGCATATCATGTAAATAGGTCAGTGATTTACTGCTTTTGTCTGAGACATTCTTTTGGTATTTGCAATTTATAAGTTATAATCCTAACATTGAACAGTGAGCTATTAACCATTATCAAAGAGCTGCATGAAAACTTCAAGGTATAGATTAGAACGTTATGATTTTTCCACAATCTTTCCTTATCCTAATGTTGGAAAATGGGTTCAGTAGGATAGAAATCAATTCTGATTTTTAAAGAGAACCCCCCAACCATGGTGTTATGTTTTAAATTCTGAGTTTGTGCTTCTCTAGTGTTGCAAAGCCGCCCTGGGCACTCCCCAACTTTTTGCTGACTGGTACTGGTGGTACCTTACTCTGACTGACCCTGGCCTCTGCCTAAACTGGCCCAGGGCCAGTGCTATTCTGAAAGAGACACTTAAAAATACAGTGAAAATACCTACATACACTAGGGTGCACTATGAGTTATGGTACTCCTATGATTGGCATGACCTCTCCTATAAGCCCTAGTACATAATAGGGCAGGGTGATTAGAACTACCTTGAAGTCCCTAAAATATAATAAGACATGACAGTTTAGAGGCCAGCAGCCCTTTCTGCGCTTGCACGTGTGCACTGCTGAAGCCTGAGGTCAGTTTAAAAGTTGCCCTGTGTTGTAGGACTGCTTTTAAAATGCAAATTGTGCCCAAACTCGACTTTTGGGTTTGGGGAACTTACAATTGATCAATGACAATGTTGGGGCAAAATTAAGTTAAGTGTAAAAAAAATTCCACTTAACTATGGCTGTATCATATTTGCCACATAATACATCAGCTGCTGCATAATCTAACGATTTCACCCAAAACAATTTTGTAGCTCAAACGGATAAAAAATTACTAAAAAAAAAAGACTTATGTTCCTGTGAAGTGTAGGTCCCTCTGCAAAGGTTGACTGGTCACCTTTCACACTGCTGCATGTGTATGTTACACAGGTACTAATGAGGCAAAAGCTTTGCAGAGGCTGTTAGTATGTATAAATATGTCAAAATAATAAAGTATCATAAAATGTACCTGTTAGATCTGGGGGTCTCTAGTTGGCAATGGTTATCACCTTTGTCCAAATAGGGACCCTTACTTCTAAGTCAGGACAAGGGGATTACTCTCCTTAATAACCCCTGCTCACCCCCTTGGTAGCTTTGCACGAGCAGACAGGCTTATCTCAGAGGCAATGTGTTAAGCATTAGTGAATATACACAGTAAAACAGTGATAACACTACAGATGGACACAACACAGGTTTTATAAAAAATAGGTATTCTTTATACAGACTTAAACACAAGACCACAAACGACAAAAATCCACAATACTATACTAAAGGTTACTTAAAAGATGATAAAAGTCTCTTAGTTCAAGTGGTTGGTAAATGCGACAAAGTTCTCAACAAAGTTCTGGGAAATGGCACGCAAAGTGAACAAAAGGCTCGCAAAAGGGGAGATGCGTCGGTTCCGTGACCCGGGGGAACGGTTGCGTCCTTCCTCAATGCTTGCGCAGAGTAGGGGACTCGTCGTGAGCCTTACCGGTGCGGAGGTGATGTGTAGATTCTCGACCTGTTGCGGTGCGCAAAATGGCGCCTTGATGCGATGCGATGCCAATGCGATGATCCAGTTGCGATGCGAGAAGATGGCGCCCTTGATGCGGCGATGCGATGACGATGCGATGACGCCAGGCAGCCTTGCGACGACTCTGTACTTTGGAGCCGCGACAGGCCCTGCGATGCGCTTCTCCGGTGATGCAATGACAGCTCTCTCGATGAGTCGCGCTTCTCCGGCGATGCGACAGCAGACAGCTTCGATGAACACACGCTTCCAGAGAGATGCGACAAACTCTCGCTTCTTCGGCGTTGCAATGATTTCAGCTGCGGCGGAGACACACTTCTTCTCGATGCGTCGCGCTTCCAGCTCCCAGCGGCACGCAAGTGACTGGAGTCAGAATTCCTAGCAAGGAAATTCAGGAGGGAGCTGGAGGTGAAGTCTTTTGGCCCTGAGACTACAGCAGGAGGCAAGCACAGTTCAAGCCCTTGGAGAATATTCTGTAGATGAAAGTCCTTACAAAGTTCCTTCTCCTTTCCCTTGGCAATGAAGCACCCACTGCAGGTCAACCCAGCAAACAGCACACTGGCAGAGGGGCAGTCCAAACTCCTGCAGCTTCCTTGGTTCTTCTCCTTGGCAGAAAGGTTTCTTGTTCCAGAAGTGATCTAAAGTCTGTGGGACTGGGTCCCAATATTTCTACCAAAAAATCCTTTATTCTCTGAAGGCAGAGAGGCCTCTGCCTAGTTTAAACCAGTTCCTGAGCACTGTGTTTACATGACTCTTCTCTTCCTTTCACTGTGCAGGGCAGAAACATCAGACGCCCCACAGGAGGTGGAGCCAGCACAGGGGAGGGAAGATGCAGCTCTGGAGTACTCTGATGACAGGATTCTCCTTCTCCTTTCACTGTGCAGGGCAGAGACATCAGACAAGCCACAGGGGGTGGAGCCAGCATTGTGGAGGGAAGGCCCAGCCCTATTCAGGTCCCAGGTGCACTCTCCCCCTCCCATCTGGAGGTAAATCTCCCTGTTCACCACCAGACTTTCTCCTGGAATTTCCCCAGCCCTGTCACACACAAACCCAGACAAGGAATACACAAGTCAGCAGAGGCGGGCTCAAATGGTTAGGCAAGCAAATACCTACTTTCTAAAAGTGGTATTTGCAAACACAGAATATTAAAATAGACTTTCCTAAAAGTTGTATTTTATTATTCTGAGTTCAGGCATACTAAACTCGAATTTCTACCATGTTCCCTGAGTCAGTTAGGATTGTAGGGATGTAACAATCTTCACTGCCCACTCTAATCTATGAAAACAGGTAGCCTTCAATAGTGAAAAACGAAAATGGCTGTAATTCACTACTAGAACATGCTACACACATCAGAACATGTCCTACCTTATACTAACAATGCACCCTGCCATTGGGCCTACCATAGGGGTGTCTAATATGAAGCAAAGGGAAGGTTTAGGGACTGGCAAGTGGGTGCACTTGGCCAAGTTGACATGGTAGTCACAGACTACACACAGCCCTTGCAATGGCAGGCCTGAGACACACTTTACAAGCGGCTTCTGTGGTTGGCACAACCAGTGCTGCAAGCCCACCAGCAGCATTTGCTCTACAAGCCCTGGGCACACATGGTGCACTGTACTAGGGACTGACAGTACATCAAATAAGCCAATCATGGAATAACCAAGTAGTATATCAATTTAACATAGGGAGCACTTGAACTGTGGCACTGATTAGCAGTGGCACAGGGCCCAAAACATACAACCAGCAAAAATATGTCAAAACAGAGGAGGCAATCCGTTAAAAATGGAAGGGAGACTCACACCAATGATGTCAGGTCTAACATGTGTCCCCTCCAGCTGAAATGTGGCGAGAACTACCCTTCCACTTGGGAGTTCTCTTCACTAAGGCGGAAAAATCTGGACAGACCATCAGCATTGGCATGTTCTGTACCAGGGCGGTGTTCCACCGTAAAGTCCACACCCTGTAGGGAGATGGACCACCTCAACAACTTTGGGTTCTCACCCCTCATCTGAATCAGCCATCTGAGGGGCCTGTGGTCGGTCTGAACCCGGAAGTGAGTCCCAAACAAGTATGGTCTCAACTTCTTCAGCGCCCAAACCACAGCAAATGCCTCACGCTCAATTGCACTCCACCTCTGTTCCTGTGGAAGTATCCTCCTACTGATGAAGGCTACAGGTTGGTCAAAGCCTTCTTCAGTAATCTGTGACAGAACAGCCCCCACACCATGCTCTGAAGCGTCTGTCTGTACAATGAATTCTTTTGAGAAGTTGGGTGCTTGAAGCACGGGTGTTGTGCACATGGCAGTCTTCAGGGTATCAAAAGCTTTCTGACAGGTGTCAGTCCAGTTCACTTTCTTGGGCTGCTTCCTGGAAGTCAGCTCAGTCAAAGGTGCAACACTGTTGCCATACCCTTTGACAAACCTCCTGTAGTACCCCGTGAGTCCTAAAAAGGCTCTCACCTGTGTCTGAGTCTTTGGGGGTTCCCATGCCAGGATGGTATCAATCTTGGGTTGTAGGGGCGCCACCTGGCCGTTTCCTACCTGGTGACCCAAGTACACAACGGAGCCCTGCCCGATCTGACACTTACTTGCCTTGATCGTGAGGCCTGCCTTGCGCAGTGCCATCAACACTTTCCAGAGGTGCTGGAAGTGTTCCTCCCAACTGGCGCTGAACACTGCAATGTCATCCAGATAGGTGGCACTGAAATCCTCCAGTCCAGCCAACACCTGGTTGACCAACCTCTGAAAGGTTGCAGGGGCATTCTTCATCCCAAAGGGCATAACCCGAAATTGGTAGTGCCCATCTGGTGTGGAGAATGCTGACCTCTCCTTAGCCCCATAGGTCAAGGTGATCTGCCAGTACCCAGACATCAAATCAAACGTGCTGAGGTACCTTGCAGCTCCTAGCCGATCAATGAGCTCATCAGCTCTGGGGATGGGGTGTGCGTCAGTCTTGGTGACTGAATTGAGCCAAGAAAAACCAAAAGAAACGATGGACGGAGCGTTGATAATACAAGCACTCACCCCCAGTCAACTGATCTGGGTTTAATCCATCACCATTCTTTAGCCCACTCTGCCACCCCAGTTCAGACATGGCCATATGTAAATCAGTCTGACCCTGTGCCTCATGGGAACAGTCCAGCCCGAACTGCCAAGCCATGCCTTCCCTGGACCAGAAACAAGCTACCGAGGACCGGTTTCTGGCATTTCAGCCGTCTTCAGCCCGGCTTGCTTGAATCCAGTGGCAAAGTCAGCAAGGGACTAACGTCTGAGCATACCTTGCCAACTGTCCGGCGGAACCCCGTCTCTCCCTCAAGACTGTCCAATACAAATAGTATCTGATGGATTCCGTTATCTGGGAATCTATGTTACAACTGATGCCCGGCTCCAATATGAGAGGAACTTGCTCCTGCCTCTGCAGCGTCTGTGACGGGATATCGCAGTTTGGAAGGCCCGTCCACTCACGCTGCTCGGGCGCGCTGCTCTTTTTAGGATGGATGTCTCTCCCCCGCTTCCTTTATGCCCTTCAAAATTACCCTGTTCCAGTTCCGGCGCGCTATTTTAGGGAAATTGAAGGACTACAGCGGCAGCTACTATGGGACGGGAGGTCCAGAATTGCGCTCCACAAGTTAACCCTCAACTGGTACGATGGCGGGATTAGCCTTCCCGACATACATTTTTTTTATTGGCCGGCACATCTCGCTGCCATCAACCAGGGTACGTACCAGACCCACGGAGATCTGGCATATGCCATGTATAGATGGCTACTACCGGGCAGTCCGTATAACCGGGCCCTTTACTCTAATCCCAATACTCTGCATTTGACTGGACCAACATCCCACTCGGTCCAGGTGTGGCACGCAGTAAACAAAAGTTTAGGATGGGAACGCAAATTGACACTTGAAACCCCCTTGTGGGACGCAGCTCAGTTGGGTGGTCTTCATTCCTCTAGGGGCTTTGATAAATGGTACCTTATCGGCATTTCTCGGGTGGGTGATCTGTGGGTGAAGGGCCACTTCCTCAGCTTTGATCAGCTAAAGCAGCACTACGAACTTGCTTATGCCGAATTTTGACGATATCTCCAGATCGGCCATGCCCTAACTACCGCTATTAGTGGGGGATCCACTCTTCCTGATTCTTCTCCACTGGAAGATAGGTTATTGGATGGGCTCCTCTCACAGAACGCCATCTCTTTGACATACAAGAAACTTGTCAACAACGCTCCAGATCCCCTCAGGCAGATGGCCTCCTACTTGATAACAAAGACTGGATAGAAGCGGTTGCCTCTCCTAAAGAGGTGGCGATCTCTGCACGTCTCTGCCTGGTCCAATTGAAGATCCTTCACCGGATCTATATTAAGGGGCCACAGTTGGCCCATATGGGGCGGGGTGACAATATACACTGTAAGCGGCATTGTGGAATGGTGGCCACCTTTATGCACACTCTTTGGGAATGCGAGTACATCCAGAGTCATTGGAAAATGATCCATAAGGTCATGGGTGAGGTCCTGCATAAACATGTTAGCCTTCAGATCAAAATATGCTTACTTAATGTATGCGAGCCCACAGACTTGGTAGCAGCGGAAAAGCTATGGGTCACACTTGGTGCCATGGTGGCCAAGAGGGACATTGCTCAACTGTGGGGAGGGTAGGTGGCCCCTTCTGTCACAATGTGGAAGCGCAATATGGACTGGTGCATGTTCCGGGAAAAGACTGTGTATGTAGCACGGGCTGCCCCCAAAAATGGTCTCGAGTCTGGGCCAGGTGGAACTTGTACAGAGGAGGGATCTGTGTTGCACCTACTGTTCCTCCGGATGATGACCCAATGTCTCCATAAATGTTTGCTTTGTAATTGTGCAAAATTCCAACTAAATTTCTGTAACTCTATTGAAATGCCATTCCCAGCCATGTATTTTATTTATTGGCAATGCAAATGCTGATTGTTTATATTTTCTTTCCTTTGTTCATAAAATAATAAAAAGATATTTTTTAAAAAACAATGTGAAGAATTGTTGGACCTATATATTTGAAACATTCATGCTTCCATCCCCAAGTTTCAGGATCACTGTTCAGGGTGATTGCCATTTTCAAATGTGCTCAGAAAGGCTATATATTGCCCACGAAACAATTTCAAATACAGGAGGCAAGGATATGCTTTGTCGGACCACTAACACCAACGCAATGTAGTTCATTGTACTGCAGCAATACCATAGCATTTTTCTACCTCTTGTAAAGGTCCCACATTGTTTTGCAGATAAGGGGTCAATGCTACTGATTTAGAGCAGCATCACTAAGAGGAGGGTGTTGGTGTTAACTGTAAGAATCACGTAAGTGTGAGGATCCAAACCTAATGCAGTGGTTTGTGAGCACATTGACATTGAATGTGTGTGGCTGAAAGTAAAGAAGTGTGAGGATAGTTTCACAAGCAGCATATACATACTAATCAGGATAGTAGCGTAAGAGGAACTTCAGCCTTGTTTATAGAAAAGCCAATATTTTATGGCTTTTCTGAATTGCAAATGATTGTTGATATATCTGATTTTCATTGAGTTGACTTTGTAATTTGTATGTTTGCATTGAGAAGCAACTACCTCATATGAGGGGATTTATAGAACCTTTCTTGAATTGAAGTTTCTTTCTGGTTGACTAGTCTGAGTTTTGATTGTAGGAAGCTAGGTCCCAGTCCACAGATGTTCGGTTACAAGTTTGTAGACATGCTGAAAGCCTTTCTGGCCCTGAATGCCTATTCAAAAAGAACCTTGCTACCTGAATTAAGAACTCGGCGAAAACAGGGAAGAAGAGTGCAAGTGAGAGTAGAAACATCTGATTGGAGTTCATGCTACAAAACCATAGTGTCTTTCTTGAGGGATGGCACAATACAAAGAGGACGTCGATGAATTATTTAGATTGGGCATGGCTGCCGAACAACACAATAAGCAGAAAAGTACAGTTCCCTAGATGAGCAGAAAAATAGATCCAATAAGTAGAAAGGTTTACTGGTTTCGGCAGTGGGTATAGTTTTCATGATCATGATCATGATCATGAGTGAACCTGGAATCCAGCAGATTGATCCAGAATGCTGCTGACGACACTCTGATCTTTAATCTAAGAGAACAATGCACACACAGGACTAATAAGTGGTAGGGGAAGCGAGGGCACCAAAAGGGTTAAAACAACAAAAATGTGGAATAAACTACAATGAACCAAAACAGATGTGAAGAAGCCAATGCAAGGAACAGCTCTTGGCCAGACAAGGTCTATTAGCGCATGGATGTTTTAGATTGGGTTCTGCCACTGTCCTTCTGCAAGTCCTGGAAGGACCCCAACCCAAGAAGGGAGTAACTGATTGGCCTAAATATAGCAGTCTAGTATTCTTTATTTCTGTATTTACAATTGTCCTGTATTTTACCTTCATCAACACCGAATACAATATGCACTGGAATCCTTACAGGAGATTACTCATTCAGCAGTGCAACAAGCGTTAAATTATATCCTTCTGTCCACTGTTACCATTATAGTGCTTTGAGGTTGAAAAGTTGATTTCTCCAAGCTCTGCATTTCTATTTGCTTTATACAAACTACCAAAGTGGGAGTTTGTTTGTTTATAGCAATCAATGAATGACCTGACACGCAGGGAGTTTTCAGGCTACACTTGGGAGGCATTGATGGATTTCTGTGCGAGGGACCACCAGGCATGGATATCCAGTGATGGTTCCCATGCACTGGATAGGGACTAGTGTCATTCTGTCATGGCTACCAAATGATTGATGCAAACACAAGGAGATGATGGACGGAGCACTGAAACTTTTCAGACACTCACCCCTCGTTACACATCTGGATTGAATCCATCATCGTTCCTTAGCTGACTTCGCCACCCCAGTTCAGACACAGCTATATGTAAATCAGTCTTGACCCTGTGTCTCATGGGAACAGTCCAGCCCGAACTGCGAGCCATGTCTTCCCTGGACCGGAAACAAGCATCCTGGGACAGGTTTCAGGCTAACAGCCCTCACCGGCCAGGCTAGATTGAATCCAGTGGCAAAGTGAGCAAGGGACCCACGTCTGGGCATACCCTGCCAACTTAGGGAGAACAAAGCAAACACAAGGAGATGAAGGACGGAGAGCTGAAACATTTCAGACACTCACCCCCAGTAACAGAACTGGGTTGAGTCCATCATCCACAGAGACACCATCCGCATCACGACCAACACCGACGACACCCTAACCACCGCTGAACACCTGCACTTCCAGATCCACACCGACCCGAAGACCACCCTCAGAGGCACCCTGATCTACCGACCCCCGGGACCACGCACACGATTCAGCGAGGACATCACCGACTTCGTCAGCCCGCATGCCCTCCCCTCCGCCGACTACATCCTCCTGGGGGACCTCAACTTCCACCTGGAGAACAACAGCGACCGCAACACCATCAGCCTGCTCGACAACCTCGCCAACCTCTGACTCAAGCAACTGGTGACCTCCCCCACCCACCTCGCCGGACACACACTCGACGCCGTCTTCTCATCCAGCAAAGACGTCACCTTCAGCCACGCAACAGGACTCCACTGGACGGACCACAGCTGCGTCCACTTCACCTTCAAAAGAACGACGATCCACCACCACCAGCAACAGGTTGCCCGAAGAAGCTGGAACAAGATCACAGCCGACCAGCTCACCGCTTCCCTGAGCCAGCACCCTCCCGCCAGCTCAGCGAACCCCAGCCAGGCCGCCGACAACCTCACGATGTGGATCAACAACTGCGCAGACGAACTCGCCCCTCTGAGAACCCCACCCAGCGGACCCTGCAGCAGAAAAACACCATGGTTCACCGACGAACTCAAGAGCTCCAAGAAGAACTGTCGAGCCCTCGAGAAAGTCTGGAGAAGGGAACCAACTACGGACAACATGACCACCCTCAAGCACGCCACCCGGAAACACCACCAACTGATCCGCGCCACCAAGAAAAATACATACAAGGACCGGCTGGACAACAACGCACACAACTGCAAGGAACTCTTCAACATCGTGAAAGAGCTCTCCAACCCCAACGCCGCAAACAACGACATCACCCCGTCGCAAGACCTCTGCAACTCCCTCGCGTCCTACTTCCACAACAAGATCGCGGACATACACAACAGCTTCAGCAACCAACCAACGGAAGCCACAACCGCAACAACGCCACCCACCACCACCCTCCGCACCTGGACTCCGATCAGCACCGAAGACACCATCCGCACAATGAACTCCATCCACTCCGGATCTCCGACCGACCCCTGCCCTCACCACGTCTTCAACAAGGCCGACGCTGCCATCGCACCCCACCTGCAGGACATCATCAACACCTCCTTCGACACCGCCACCTTCCCTGAGAGCTGGAAGCACGCCGAACTCAGCGCCCTTCTCAAGAAACCCACAGCAGACCCCACCGACCTCAAGAACTACCGTCCCATCTCGCTCCTCCCGTTCCCGGCCAAAGTCATCGAGAAGACCGTCAACAAACAACTGGCCGCCTTCCTCGAGACAAATGGATCCCTCGACCCCTCACAGTCTGGCTTCCGAGCGAACCACAGCACCGAGACCGCCC
Source organism: Lissotriton helveticus (assembly GCF_964261635.1). NCBI lineage: Eukaryota > Metazoa > Chordata > Amphibia > Caudata > Salamandridae > Lissotriton > Lissotriton helveticus. The sequence goes on along the minus strand of NC_136057.1, from coordinate 851,070,167 downwards.
TCATCGCTGCCACCGATGACATACGAACTCTGATGGACAACGGAGAAACAGCGGCCCTCATCCTCCTGGACCTCTCCACGGCTTTCGACACTGTCTGCCACCGCACCCTAGTACAGCGCCTCGGCAACATCGGAATCCAGGACAAGGCACTGGAATGGATCACCTCCTTCCTCGACGGAAGAACACAGAGAGTCCGTCTACCACCGTACAAGTCAGAGGCCACCGAAGTCATCTGCGGCGTACCCCAAGGATCCTCGCTGAGCCCAACCCTCTTCAACGTCTACATGAGCCCCCTCGCGACCATCGCACGCCAACACAACCTGAACATCATCTCCTACGCCGATGACACCCAGCTGATCCTCTCCCTGACCAACGACCCCGACGCCGCCAGAGCCAACCTGCATGAAGGGATGAGAGAGGTAGCCGAATGGATGACGACCAGCCGCCTGAAACTGAACTCAGACAAGACGGAGGTCCTCATCCTGGGCTCCTCGCCCTCCGCCTGGGACGACTCCTGGTGGCCCCCCGCCCTGGGCACCGCACCCAAACCGACGGACCACGCACGCAACCTGGGCTTCATCCTGGACTCCTCCCTCTCCATGACCAGACAAGTCAACGCCGTCTCCTCGTCATGCTTCAACATCCTGCGCATGCTACGGAAGATCTTCCGGTGGATCCCCACCGAGACGAGGAAGACGGTCACCCAGGCCCTCGTCACCAGCCGACTGGACTACGGCAACGCCCTCTACGCCGGAACCACCGCCAAGCTCCAGAAAAGACTCCAGCGGATCCAGAACGCCGCGGCCAGACTCATCCTCGACATCCCCCGACGCAGCCACATCTCCGGACACCTGAGAGACCTGCACTGGCTCCCGGTCAACAAGAGAATCACCTTCCGCCTCCTCACCCACGCGCACAAAGCCCTACACGACCAAGGCCCGAGCTACCTCAACAACCGGATCAACTTCTACACTCCCACGCGCCTCCTCAGATCAACCAGCCACGCCCTCGCCGCCGTCCCCCGCATCCGAAGAGCGACAACAGGAGGAAGGTCCTTCTCCTACCTGGCTGCCAAGACCTGGAACTCACTCCCGTCCGACCTGCGCCTGACCCAAGACCACCTCTCCTTCAGGAAGAAGCTCAAGACCTGGCTGTTCGAGCAGTAACGGCACCCCCCCCCCTCCCAGCGCCTTGAGACCCTACGGGTGAGTAGTGCGCTCTATAAATGACTTGATTGATTGATTGATTGATCATTGTTCTTTAGCTCACTTAGCCACCCCAGTTCAGACACAGCTATATGCAAATCAGTCTTGACCCTGTGCCTCATGGGAACAGTCCAGCCCGAATTGCCAAGTCATGTCTTCCCTGGACCTGGAACAAGCATCCCTGGACCGGTTTCTGGCTAACAGCACGTGCAAGATGTACAACGTAGTGTTTTTTAATTACAGAAGGACGCAAGGAGCAGGAAGGAGAGTGGCCAGGAAAGGAGAGGCGGCAGACACACAGGTAAGTAGCTTCTTTTTTAAATTTGAAAGAATTTAGGAGGGGGGAGGGAGCGTAGCGTATTTCCACTGAGTTTTTTTCAAACTCTGTGGAAATACGCATAGAGGTACTACGCATGCTACGCCCAGGGTAATCCAAAAGGTGACCGCATGTGGGTGAGTTGCTACTGCCACACTTGTTGCATGTATATTCCAGTGTATATGTGTTGTCATGGTAGGTATTGTTTCAGGCACCTGCTCTTGCATTCATTTTCCAGCAGGAGACCATATCCTCTGCTGTTCACTTCTACTATGATTGAGGCTCCCTGTTTTCCGTTTTGCTGATTTTTAAAGATAAATAGGGACAGAAAACATTACATTTCTTGTCTGTATTTATTTTTAAATGTGGATAAAAACGGGAAGTGGGTTGCTTTTTGAGACATTCTAAATACTGTCTGCCATGACTGCCAGGCCAATATATCTGTGGATTGGTAGATAAGGGGGTTAAAAATGAAGAAAATGTTTGCAAAGAGGCTTTAACAGATATGCACAAGGTTGATACTGAAATTTGCGTTTTTTCTTTTCTTTAAAAAAATATTTTTATTGAGCAGAGCAAAATAAGCACAATAAAACAGTTGTCAACAGGATGTTAACTAATACCTTTCAATCAATAAACCATATTCATTATACCTATAAAACCGACATGGACCAAATACCAGAACATAGAAACAAGCATATTGCAACAGCAATCAGGCCGCATCTTAAATTGTTAATACGTGAGTAAATCTTACTTATTAAAATGCTAAAGTGCTAAAGTGTTACAGTACCCAGAGAAAGTCACGCTCAACTGTTCAAGGACCTTTACATTTTGCATTAAATCAGCATGCATAAAAGGATGGAAAAAGGCATGTTGCAGCTAAGTTCAACTACATCCTTAATTTTTGGGGAGCTGCTTGAAACAATAACGCAACCATTAACAAATGTATAAGTTTTACAAACAAAAGTGCTAAAGTGCTATAGTGCCTTTTAAGTGTGCATATCCAGCACACCAAAAGTGCAAAATCTATCAAATTTCTATTCCCACTAAGGTTTCCAAATTGGCAAAATATTTCCAAACAGCAGGGAATTTTCTAGTCGCGCCTAACCTCCTAGCATATGTTTCTTCAAACATCATAGTTTGTTTCATTTTGTTTATTCACTTGAACGAAGAGGGTGCGTCTTCAGACCTCCAATTCTGGAGGATTAAAGAGCAGGCAACCAGGGAGCAAATCACAATAAATGTCTCCTGTGCTTTTGTCAGATCTCCCCTTACTCTAGAAATGTCGCAGAGGGCTACCTCGGCCTCTGGATCAAGCCTCTTCTGGATTGCCTGGCTTATAGCCAAGAAGATATTAACCCAGAATTACTATAGTTTTGGACATGTAAAAAATGTGGGAAGCCAATCCCCTTCCTCCTCTGCCTGGCATCGGAAACATCTATTCTCCACTTCCGGATTCCTTTTGCTGAGAGTTTTAGGAGTATAGTATGCCACCCACCGAGACAGAAAGGCCAGCCTTATAAAATTGGCAGCTCTGAGTTATTTACTACCTAACTGGGATATTAACTGCCACTCCTGACTAGACAATGTACAATTGATTTCACGTGTTACTCTACCTAAGAATTTCTTGACCTAGGGGGATTCATTGAGTTTTCTCAGCTGAGAATACCAGTTGCCCTCCCCACTTAGTTTGGCTAGATATAAAACGCTCACCTGCTTTGTTGGGGTGCCACTTGTTGTGAGATGATATCTATTTATAAAAGTTACAATCTGTAGATCCTCGAGAAAACCAAGCTTATTACGTTTGCTGTATCTATTTTGGACTCTTGCCAGGTAATTATTTCATTATTCGTAAGTAAGTGCCCCAGCTCTTCTAAGCCACACTCCTTCCAGTTTTTAAGACGATTAGAATGAATTTGAAGACCCAATCTTTTGCATTCCACTAACTTTAAGCAGTGGAATCCTGAAGAGCCGGCTTGTTTAAAAAAGTATTTCAATCTGAAGGCATAGTGCTGTAACGTCTTATATCTAGTCCTCTTCAGCAATTTAGCTAGTTTTAAAAAAATCGGCATTTGCGAGCCAGATTCTTGTACCATTTTATCTAAGAAAAAGTCGTCTAATAATCCATTTGGTTCCAGCAAACGAGCTGTAAGGTCTAAAATTGCTGCCTCATAATAAGTTTTAATTTTCGGCAATGCTAACCCACCCTGATCAATTTTTAGCTGAAGTATTGTTAGCTAAACCCTGGAAGTCTTTTTACTCCAGACAAATTCCCCATGCATTGAGTCTAGCTCTATAAAAAATTTGTTATTGATTTTCAAAGGAACATAAATAAAAAGGAATATTAGTAGGGGAAGTATGGACATTTTGATTTGGGCTACACGGCCTATTAAAGTTAAGGGTAAAAGTGACCAATTGTCAAGCAATACTTTGATTTTATTCCGCATTGCTTGATAGTTTAAACTAAATAGCTGCTCGTAGTGGTTAGAGACAAATATTCCCAGATATCGTATTGGTTACGCCTTCAAAGCCTGGGATTTGAGGGTTGAGGAGAGAAAATCACAGTTGGTATTTAAAGTTAGGACCTTGGTTTTATTTTGATTTATTTTGTAGCCCACAATCAATTCAAATTGACTAAATTCTGTTAATACCCGGTCCAGATTCAGGCTCTCAGGTCTTAAATATAAAACAATATTGTTGGACTTGGCCTTTTCCCCCAAAATTTTTCGCTTTTGACCCCCTAACTTGAATGTCTCCCCCATGGGATTAAACCTGTATAGGCCATGAGTGGTGTGAGACCCCTTGTTGGAAATGTAATGTTGTTAAATGGTGTACAGAAAATATCCCCCATTTTGAAAATGTACCTGACTAAAATGTACTGTGATTTTAAAATGGATGCCATGGCCCTGGGTAGTGCCACCTGACTGCGTTAGGTTGGCGGTCTAGTTAATATTACCCAGCTACCCCTAGCTTTTGGAGGGAAAGCCTGGCACCCAGGGTGCTCACCCCCTCTCCTAGAACCAGTTTAGGCTAGATGTGCCAACATTCTAGAAGGTCCTGGCACTGCCTGGGAGGAGGGTATAAATAGGGAGAAGTGTCACCAGAGAGTCAGTCAGCGCTGGGACAAGGAAGAGAGGGGACCTGCTGTGAGGTGCTACCGCCACATGGGCCTGTGAGCTGGGCACTGCACCCCTATGAACCCCCCCCTCTGCTGTCCCCATGGGCCCCTGACAAGGGAGGGCCCCTACCCAGGTCCCTGACACTGTGGGAACCGGGAGTTACGCCAGCGCTGCGATGAAGAAGCGCCCAGGAGGTGAGAAATAGGATTGTCCACTCTCCCTGCTGAAGCTGTGACCCTGTGGAAGTACTGGGTCGTGAGGAGCTGCCTGAAGGAACTGTTGCCCTTGTGAGGTACTGCCCGGCAAGCGCTATTCTGGGGAGGTTGATGCCCAGGGAGGAGTGTGCCCTCGAGGAACTGTGTCTATTAGACTGCCCCTGGACTGCCTATCAAGCGCCATCTGGGGAAGAGTATGCTCCTAGGAACTGTCACCCCCTTGTAGGCACTGCCTGTCAAGCGCTATAATTGAGAAGCGCTAGAAACTCGAACTGTGCCCTGCATAGCGCTGTGTGGTGAAGTGCTGGAGAAGTGCTAAATTCCTGCCCCTCTGTGTGGCCTGAGAAAGAAGCTGAGAGCTGCGTGCAGAGGGAAGAGCAGTGCGCTGTAAATAGCGCCATCTGCTGAGGAGAATCGCGCTGTGTGGGCTGAGGAAACTGTGAGGAGAAACAGCGCTGAGGAGCCTACCCTCGTGTCAGCGCGCTGTCTGCCGTACTATTAATTAATTACAAGGGAGCCTACCCCTTATCGCCGCTGGAAATCACCGCCGCAGCCCGGCGCGACTGTGGAGGGGCCCCCACCGCTGTGGAAATCGTCGCGGCGGCCCCCGGTACCAGGAGAGGGCCGCCGAAGTGCAGGAAGGGCCGCGCTAGGCCCTGAGGCCGTCAGGTTCTCCCGTCACATGACGGGGGCCCGGCCGCGTCATCGGCCCGCCCCCGCCGCGCACTGATTGGCCTGCGCGGCCGTGACCTGTAAAGGCTGCGCAGGGATTGGCTGCCGGCCGGCAGCCCGGAAAGAGGAGCGTCTGGGAGCCCTGGGTCCCCGTGAGGAAAGGGGGGGACCCAGGTGAAGCACCATTGCGGGGCCCCCTTGCCAAGGAGGGAGCCCCGAGAGGAGCGACCGGAGCGGGAGGCCACCCCGCCGGTCTGTGGCCCCACGCGAGGGACCATCGAGGTAGGCGGGGCCGGGGCACACTGTCGGTGCCAGCCCCACCTCCCCGACCTGAGGCGGCCAGAGCAGTGTGCCGGCGGGGCTCCCGTAAAGACGAGGGAGCCCCACTTGGACCGCCCAGAGGTGCAGTGATCCCCCCGGGCCCCGTGAGAGGAGGAGGGGCCCGAGTGACGCCGCGGGAGGGAAGGGGCTTCGAGGTACCTTACCAGTACTTGCCCCTCCCCTGGAAAGGAGCCCTGTGTCCTTCAGAGGAGAGCCCAGGACCCTGAGAAAGGGAAAGAGTCCAGAGGAAGCCCGAGGCCAGCAGGAGTTGTGTAGCGGGGCCCCCATAGTGAAGAGGGAGCCCCGGTTGCGACGCTGAGGCCTGAGTGAGGCCTTGTGGGCCCGAGTGACCACGAGTGAACACACAGATCACCGGAGGGTCCCACGACTCGAGGCACATTGTCGGTGCCTGGACCCCCCCCCCCTGCAGAGGAGACCCCAGAGGACGCCTGCAGAACCTACTGAGCCCCCGCAGGAGCCATCGAGGAGAGCCCGGTGAGAGGGGCCTACATTTAACTGTGTGGGGGATAACGAGGGCAACGGGGTCCATTGCCGGTGCCCGCCCCGGGGACTGTGTTACTTTATCAGGCGGCCCGTCTGGCAGAGGGCACCTGCAACTTGGGCACGAGAAGTATTGAACTGCCCTACATCGCCTGTACCTAACTGTCCTTCTAGACAACTCAGGAGCAAGCCGGTTGTCCTTATTGCATATTTTGGGGTAGAGAGTTTTATTCTCCCTTAGTGCAAATATAGGTCCCTGCTGTACGGGTTGCCCTGAGGTCCCCAGTTATTAAGGAACCCTGAGGAAGGAAATGTCTAAGGGAGTCCCGAAGTAAGGAGGGTTGACTGCTGTGTACACCCTGATGTTGATACCCCTTAGTTGATGGTAAAGGGAGCCTAGTTGAGTCCTGACAGGTGTTCCTGATCTAGGAGGAGGGCCCCCATCTGATATTCATGCTGGGTGAGGTATGTTCTGCATAATGTTGGTCAATGGGTTGGCCTGATGTGTTATTCCAGGCCCTTGTTTATGTACCAGATTGATGGGCCAGATAGGCTGATTTATTGCAGGTGTTCCTGCCCATGTTATGCCGTGATGCCCTAATGTTTTCTTCCCCTAACAGGGGTTGGGTTGGTGATTGTGCATGATATATATATCTATGCTAATGTGGTATTTTGCAATTACAGCCCTCCTGCAAGGATGAGAGTCTGAGTTGGCCCCGCCAGATTGGGCCCAGATCTAATGACATTTTGATCCCATCCTTTTTCTTCCTTTCAGCATGGACTACTTCCTATGTAAATGATTCCCCCCTTTATTCACTTGGCTCTGGCGCCATTTGGCGTCCTGTGTGACACTACTGTTTTGCATTCTTTTGCCTTGCAGGTTGGAAACCCTACTAAACGACGTATCTTTTTCCAACTCAAACTGGTGTCCTGCCTCTTTTGTGGTGTGCCTGGTGTGTTGACTGAGGGTACTGCGTGAGTGCTTCACATGTCCTCGAAGTTTGGCCTGCCCGCTTGATGCCATGCTACCCCCTTTGAGACTTGGGCAACCCCCATTTCCAACATTTGGTGGCAGAGCGGTGGGATAGGACTTGTGTTTGCGCAGTACCACAGCGGCCACGGGTTACACTGCAAATAGAGCTTTGGATGTAATCCGAGCCTTGTTGTGGGGATTATTGTTGTTTGGCTGAATATTGATTTTTTTTTTATTGCTTCCTCCTGAAGAGTATTCTGAATTGTCCCCTTGTTCCACTGGGAGGGTGTGTCCCGGGTGTACCTCGCCACGATGGGGTTGATTTACCAGGAAGTGGAACTGATGGAGTACACCGAATAGGAGGTGATAGACTTCCTCCTGGAGAGAGGGATACCCCCAGTAGGGAACATTAGGAGGAATTTGTTTCTCTATGAGGCCCTCAAGAGGGGAGAGCCCTTAGAGATTGATGGGGACCTGTCTGACTACCCCCCCGAAGTTTTGAAGGGTCAGTGGGTTAGAGACCAGAGAGAGGGCTCCCCATCCAGAACCCTGGGAGGTAATTGCTCCGATGAGGAGGAGGAAGAGTCTAGCAGGGCAGAGACGCCAGTAGCTGTGGAGGACACCGAAGATAGGGAGTCTCGCACTGGGTCCAGTCCCGGGGGCACTGCCCCATCCCTTTCCCTGTCCCCAGAAGAGTGGGTAGATAGGAGAGAAGAGAGGGAGCATCAGCTGGCGCTGGCAAAGCTCAGGCATGCCGAGGGCTTAGCGCAGCTGAGGGTAGAAGAGCAGCGACTAGAGACTGAAAAAGTCCTAGCGCTGGAGAGGATGGCGGAAGCGGAGAGGGCCTTCGCCAGGGAGAGATCAGCTCAGGTGGGTAGGTTGTCCCCTGAGAGTGGTTTTAGGAGTCTGGGTTCACCAAAAAGGGTGGGATCCAGTGGTGGCAGCGAGTGTAGGTCCAGTGCAAGGAGTCCCACTCCCGAAGCCCAAGAGACTGTGCCTGATTCCCCAGAAGAGGAGGACGGGTTAGTGTTTAGGGGCAGGGGAAAGCTGTTCTGTGGTAAATAAATAATTAATTACCGGTACTATTTTTGAATACAATGAATAAAACAGATAGCTCAATAAATAAGAGACAGGATTCGAGGTATCTTGAGTCTACAGGCTTTAATCAGGCATAAAGGACAGGAACAGGACAGCCTGCATGGGAATAGACGGATGGCAGCTGCCGGGGAAATGGGAATCGAGGAATTGGGTAACTTTCAGTAACAGTGCACAGTATATATACTTAAACAAATACATTACATTCAATACAGTAGGCGTTTCTCGTAGCAGTCGCGAAAGATAAGGGCAAAATGATGTAACAAGAAGGCGTGTACAGGGCGTATACATAGACATGTGATGTAAACGTAACAGAAGTGTCATAAACGGGGCGGAAACATGGAGGGGGCTACCTGAGCGGCCGGTACCTTTAACCTAGTGGTGCGCGCAAACGGGCAATGACGTGTTACCAGGGAGAACTGGGGCTATGACTTCTGCACTAGAAGAGGAGACTACAGTCTACAGTGTCAGGACGACATGTACCTATATCATATCTGGTATCTGGTGTTTGGAGTACATGTTGATAGAATCCAAAAGTTATCAGGGCAAAGGCTACTAGACACTAAGACTGATGCATGCATAATTCTACATGTATTGCGTGTGCTAGGAATATTCTATGAATATTAATACAGTATTTCTCTTACATGGAGACAGAAAGGCTAGACCATGGCTGAAACTATTGATGCGATTCAGTAGCTTAGGAATGCAGAGAAGGAGGGCTGGACTGATAACTAGAAGCATAACATACTCTTGGCAGACTGGCAGGCAGAGCCAGGCCGGGCCGGGCACTGTGAGGCAGGAAGTAAGTGAAGGGTCAGGGATGCAGGTGGGGGCTGTATCGCTCCTCGGAGAGGGTTCAGGAGACAGGAGCTGAATCTGGTGTCCGGGCCCTTTTGAGGCCTAGAAACGGGGACAATTCAATGAATTAACGTGCACACTGTAAAATGTGGCAACATAGGCCTAATACTCGTTGCTTTCACGAGAACTGGAAACTGGCATACTAGAGATGGACACAACTGTAATTGCGTCTTTAATCGATCAGAGGGGAATACATGCATATCGATCATGCACATATAGCATAAGATGGGGAACACGTAGGCACATATGACATGGCAAAATTTACTTTTCCACATTCCCTCCTTGTGCCCTACGTTTCCATCAGGAAACATCTATATTCATGATACCATCTATCATTTCATATAGCATCATTTGCTCGTCTCGAATTGTCTTGGAACGGGATTTAGGACTAGGAATACAAGAGGTAGCACACATGCCGCAAATCGCAGGGCCACATTGTATACAGAGGCAGCAACTGAAAATGATCATTACTGCTATACCCAGGAATGACAATACTTTCCATCCCCAGGCAGATATAATACTCCAGAGCCAACCGGACCATGTCCAGGTGCCTGGATTCTGGTGTAACTGATGGGCAATTTTATGAAGTCTGGTTATAGCTGAATAAACAGACGGCGCGTTATTAGGAATGAAAATGCAGCAACTAGATCCGATGACTCAACATGCTCCTCCTCTATCGGCCAGTATGACGTCAAGAACGAGACGATTTTGGAGCACGACAAATCTCATAGCAGATTGCTCTTCGGTTAAGTTACCTAGAGCAGAAGTAGTCTCATTCACTACTGCTTCAAGGGTTCTGGTTAACCTACGTATTAACTTACTATTCTGGACAGGGCCTATAAAGAAAAAGAAACCTTTATTGAAGTCTTGATATTGTTCTAGAGCAGTTTCAGTTTGATCGACAATCGGGGACTCAATCTCCCTTCTATGTCTGACGTGTACTAGATGTGTGTTTCTGTGATAATCAGATGGGGCTAGGAAAACTGGTGGCAGTAGGAAGGCAATATAACAGGTTCCATCCCAATCGAGGGGCAGACGAACATATGCGGTCTGACCACAAACAAAATAAGAATGACGTGAGGCTTTGAAAATAGATTTCCCACTGTCACTATACTCGATAGTAGTAGTACAATCACTATGTCCTACATGTGCGGATCCATTCTTTCTGACACATAATTCGCCTTTGACTGGTAGTACTGAAATAGCAGGCAAATCTGGAGTAGTATCGGACTGAACATTCAGGACCATAAAATTCGAAGAATAATTACCTAAATCATACACTTCATTTTCTAGATCTAACCCTGTTCTATGGGAAAGACCTTGCTTGTCTGGGAAACATGTTCGATTCAGAAGGGACATATCAGTTGAGGATGACGTTAACGTGGACCATGCTCCACACGAACCATTATGTGAAAACGGATAAGGAAAGAGTGGCAGAACTCCCTTCGGTGTCTGGAAAGGGGGGAGTCGACCACACACCCAACAATTAGTGGCATTGCTGGTCTGGTGTGAATAGTGCAACATTCGGATGAATGTATTGTTACGCATAGAAAGACGATAGGATAGCTCGTGAGGGGGTAGGTCACTAAATGTGTGCTCTACTGTAGCATTAGAAAACATACATACATGTGAAATTGGAAAACATAAATATAAAGCATAACTTGTGCAGGTAACCATAAGACTCAAAAATAACAAGAAAAATAGAACGATAATACATCTTTTAGAGTTTTGACTAACTCTCTCACTGTGTGGGTCTGTCTCATACATGTCAGGAACCTGTCTAACCGTTTCACCCGAGAGGGACTTAGACAATTAAACTGGCTGACTTATTTTACTAGACCTCAATTTTGCTTTATACTCCTGCTGCGGAGTTTTCTCTAACAGGGGAGGCTTGAGTTCAGAGTCTGATTTTAGGCAGTCTTTAGGAATAAGGCAGTCCTTAGCAAAAGTCTTTTGTCGTAATCCATGGAACTTTTTGATATGGCTGATGTGGACCCAGCCCTTCCGGCCCTCTAGTTTCACGGCGGTCCTTGTTGTTAACAACACCATTCGAGGCTCTTTCCACCGGGGTTCCAGCGGACTTGAACGATCAAAATTGCGGACCAATACATGTTCTCCAGGAACGACTTCATGCGGTTTCACCTCGGTGTTGTCTGGAAATGCAGCGGCAACCTGTGAACGACAAGAGTGTAGGGCAGACATCAAGGAAGCTAGGTAATCTGTCAGCATATTACTGGAAACGTCTGTAATACTACGGGGTCTAGGTGTACCCCACATGTTTGGAGGGCGGCCGAATACGACCTCATACGGGGACAGACCTGATCTGGAATGTGCAACCATCCTCATATAGAATAGAGCAACTGGCAGAGCTACTAGCCAGTCTACACCTTTTTCTTTACAAACTTTAGCAATTCGGATTTTCAAAGTCTGATTATGTCTCTCTACGAGACCGGCTGCTTCAGGATGGCGTACACAATGGAACTTCCACTGGTACCCTAACAGAAGGGAAACATGTTTCATGAGTTTGGATGAGAATGGCTGGCCGTTATCTGAATACACGACCCTAGGGAGTCCATAGCGGGGAAAGAACTCACGAACCAACTGCCTGGCAGTGGTCGCAGCTGTGTAATCTGGAACTGGATATGCTTCTGTCCACCTGGACAAAGCGCATACAACTACGAGGACATACTTGAAACCTCGACATCGCTCCATCTGAATATAATCCATCTGGAGGACCTCAAAAGGGTGATCAGGAGGTTGGAATCCCCCTTGTTCCACCGGGACACTTTTACCTGGATTGAACTGACAACATATCATACAGGTACGGACTTTCTGCTTGGCTGCAGCTCGTAAATGCTTGTTGAACCAAAGGTTCTGAATACTGTCTAACATAGCTTTTTCTCCTAGATGTGCTGGACTATGTGCGGTATTGATAATGACTTGAACCATAGAGTCGGGGAGAAACCATGTGGCTTTTCCCTTCGTCAACCATCCCTGGTCTGTCTGGACCCCTCCTTGTTCGGACCATTTCTTGATTTCTTCAGGAGTAGCATGTAACTGTATGTCTATGACATCTTGTGTAGGGTCCTTAACTGTCATACAAGTGGTCTGATCTGGAGTGAGTGTCTGTGTCGTGTTAACTGGAATGTCTGGAGTCTGAGCTGTGAGCTTGGCTGTTCGATCTGCTAGATCGTTACCTTGGGAAATGACGTCAGTGACTTTCGTATGTGCCTTGCACTTCATGATAGCGATAGCTGTTGGTAAATGTATTGCATCTAACAGAGCTTGAATGAGAAGACCATGCTGAATCTTGGTTCCATGAGAAGTCATGAAACCTCTTTCTTGCCAGAGCACTCCAAAGTCGTCTACGACTCCGAATGCATAACGTGAATCTGTGTATATGTTTACTTTCAGGTTCTTGGCACGTATGCAGGCTTGGGTCAGAGCGACTAGCTCTGCTGCTTGAGCAGACAGGGTGTCAATACGATGTGTTTCTATAACTTCGGTTTCAGTAGTCACTGCATACGCGGCTACTAGTTCTCCTGTACTTGTTCTCATACATGAACCATCCACATAAAGTGTCAGGTCTGGATTAGGTAATGCAATATCTGTCAGGTCTTGTTTTGGCTTTGTCATAGTGTTAACGACTTCCACACAGTCATGTGCGGCAGGATTTGAAGTAACTGACGGTAACAGTGTAGCAGGATTTAGAATGTTGCAGCGTCTGATTTCTATGTGTGGCTGAAACAGTGTCAGTTCATAACCTGTTAAACGTGCAATTGTCAAGTGCTGAGTCTGGGTTCGGTTGCCTCCTGTGTCGTTAACTGTATCAGTGGCTTGGCTAGAAATGCATACTGAGGAATCCATTGTCTGCAGTAAGAAGTGAGGCCGATAAAAGCTCGTACCTCCTTCTGTGTCTTGGGCTGTGGAAGACTCGCTATTAACTGGATACGGTCAGGTGTCAACTGCCTACCCCACTTGGACAGTAAGTGTCCCAAGTAGACCACTTGCTGGACACAGAATTGTAATTTGGAAGGGGACACCTTGTGCCCCATCTCAGCCAGAAAATACAGAACTGTAAGTGACGCACGTTCGCAGTCACGTTCAGAACGGGCTGTGATCAAGAGATCATCGACATACTGGAGCAGGGCCGTGTCAGTTGGCATATGAATATTGTCTAGTTGTCTCTTAAGTGCTTGACTGTAAATACTAGGACTTTCTGTAAAACCTTGAGGAGCTCGTGTGAATTTATAGCTTCTTCCATTTAAACAGAATCCGAAAAGGTACTGGCTGTCTGGATGAATGGGGACACTGGAGAATGCGTTCTTGAGATCGATAACTGTGAAGAACGTGGCTTCAGAATCAATGGCAGTCAATAGGGAAGAAATATCTGGGACTACTGGGTACTGGGGTATGATACATTTATTAAGTTCTCGAAGGTCAATCACTAATCGATATACTGGAGGTGCATTTGGATCGGTACGTTTCAGGACTGGAATGATAGGAGAATTACATACATTGGAGTCAGTTTCTACAACTACTCCTTGAGCAATAAGCTCGTCAATAATTTTGGATAAGGCTGCTACAGCCTCAGGTGGCAATTTGTACTGTCTGATTCGTGGCAAAACTACACCTTGCTTCAGAGTCACACGATGGGGTGTGATATGCATACAACCTACATCAGTTGGACCTTGCGCCCATAAATGCTGTGGTACATTCAATAATCTTGGATCAAAATCTCGTAATACATAATGACCTTTGAAGTCTCTCAAAAACAAACGAACCCCCTCTGGGGAACAGCAAATTACTGCACCTAATTCTTTCAATGTTTTAATGCCTAACAAATTTTCTGGACAAGATTTCGTGAGTAACAAATCAGTAGTTCGGGACAATGGACCGACTTCTAGAGTAACTGGTTTCGAAATTTCATTAACAATCGGCTTTCCTGAAAATCCAAGGGAAACATTTCTAGAGCCTGAGAGCGGAGCCCCTGGAACCTCGTCATGACTGATAGTAGTCCTACTTGCCCCTGTATCAATCAAAAACTTTCTGTCTTTCCCTAATACTTGACTGTGTACATAGGGACCCTCTTGATCTACAGGTATCTCGATGAGAGGCAAGCCTACCTCCCTCTCTAGGCTGTTTCATGAATACGGCTGATAATCTGGATACTCTGTCTGGGCATACTGGTACATCTGTTGTGTAACATGCTGTGTTGCAGCGATAGGCTGCGGTGCTGGAACTGTCTGTTGTGCATTCTGTGGTGGCTGAGAAGTCTGTGAAACTTGTTCTTGTCTAGGCGGACGTGGTCTTTCTTTAGTTTTACCAGTAGCTATGTTGTGTTTCAGAACTGCACACTCGTTTATAAAATGACCTGGCTGTTTACAGTAATTGCAGGTCCCTTTAACGGGAGCTGCAGAATGACTGGCTTGATTCGGACCCCTCTTCTGACTGTCTTGTGGAACAGATTGTGCAACTAATACTTTCATTTTCGTGTCTTTCATACGTCTCCTTTCGTGTTCTTGCTCTTCCCTGATTCTATTCTGGTGATACTGGAGCATTTGTAACATTTGTGACGGAGTATTAGCTTGCCAGGTACTTTCGACTTTCAATACTCGATTTTTAACTTGTGGACTTGAATTCTCGACTAGTTTGGTAACAAAAAGATGAGGGTACGATTCACTACTTGTTTTCAGACCACTGTTAATAATAAAACATTTTTCGAATCTAGAATAAAAATCACTAGTATCTTCATCTTGTTTCTGTTTACAAGCTGAGATTGCATCCCAATCTTCCTTTTTCGTGGCTAGTAATCTTGGCAAAACTTGTATCAATAGCTCGGGCAAATCTTTACATTTCTCCCCAAGACCGGTACCTGGTACTCGCAAATTATCTTCAGCTTCTAGAGCTGTCCAATCTATCTTTTTCTCTCCCACCTCCCATTCTTTTTCCTTGAGTTTTTCATATACCCCTGCGGGCAACAGAACCTTTAACATTTTAATGATATCAGGATACGTGTATTCTCCCATACGGAGCATGTCTTTTAATTCTCGATGGAACCCTGCTGGATCTTTGTCGTGACAGGGAATTAACTTTTTCATCTCTAAGAGTTCCATCTTTGTGATGGGGGTGTAAACAAATACTCGTTCTAGATCACCACCCGTTGTCCTAACTGGGTGTACTTCTCGTAACGGATTCTGTCTTTCTATGTAAAATGATTTACTTTCGGGGGGTGAGACATGGACAAAATGCGGATTCAAAAACGTTCGATGTTTGTGGCGCTGTTCTAGAATGATACTAATTAAATCAGTACCTAGACCTCTCCATCTGTACTGGAGTAACTCGTTCAAAACATCATGTAGTGGACCTGGATCAGAATGCTGTCCCTCATACAGTGTAATGAGGTGCTGAATCATATACATACCCACCAGTCGCTGCTCGGCTGGGGGCAGTTTCAGAAACATTTGTGCCACTATTTCGTCTAGAAAAGTGGTAGAATCAGTAGTCCATCGGACTGCTGATCGGGCTAGTTCTTGTTCATGCATTGTACTAAGCTCACTATAACCTATTCGTGATTTCAGAATGTGATCGGTAGCTTGGAATACTTGTTCAAGAGAACCTTGTTCTGGTACGGGAGGAGGGAAAACTTTCTTGTGATCTAGGCGTGAATGTCGGTCGGGAAGTCTAGTTCTACCTACATACGCTATTCTGGAGGGATTCTCGTCGTCTACCTCTTCATTATCAGAGTTGTCTTCTTTCTCGGTTACTTGTGCTGCTTCTCGTTTCTCGTGTAACTTTATTATTTCCCTACGGATTTTCTTGTACATACTCTCTATACAGTTCTGTGTCTTGTGTCTTCCCTCGGTTATATGGTCACTCCACCTGGTCAGGACTTTCATTTCTTCTGGATCTTTATCTGGATAATCTTGTTCTCTTATTAAACAATTAATTAGAAACTTTAAAAGCATAAGCTGGGTCTCAACTTTTCTATGAGCCATGGCGTCGCGAACACTTTCTGGATCTACTCCTGTACGGATAAAACGATATATTCTGTCTAGATATTCTTTCATATTGGGCAGGGTGTCCAAATAGTCGGTCACCCGTCTTAAACGTAATGAATATATAACCATATTACCATCGCCTGGAACTGGATCATAACGACATTCGGTAAGTGCTCGCTTGATATCTGTAAATGTTTGAGTTTTCGGCGTACGCTGTAACGCACGTTCATGTAGCTCGAGTAACGTCATACGTCTGTGTTGAGGCGGGGTTCCAGGAGGACTTCCCCCCGCCGCTCCTAAACTAGAATCGTCGGTATGTACTGTACGTGCTGGGAGAGTGACTGATGTAGCGGGTACATGTACTGTAGGCTGGACCGGGGGTACCGTAACAGGTGCTGCAACGGGTGCCCCGGTGGCTGGAGGAACAG
Organism: Lissotriton helveticus; assembly: GCF_964261635.1. NCBI lineage: Eukaryota > Metazoa > Chordata > Amphibia > Caudata > Salamandridae > Lissotriton > Lissotriton helveticus. Next base: position 851,053,466 of record NC_136057.1, on the reverse strand, counting down.
GAATTACATTATTTACGGGAGCAGGCGGAACAGGATTTGCATATTCTGGGACTGTATCGTCCAAATAGGATGAGAGAAAAATATCAGCTGCGGTCGGTTTGTGACGTAGCTTAATCGGAACTAATGGCGGCGGAAAATTACATGGTGCTTCCGGGATTGCTTTTGGCAAGAAGAGGATACATACCCTTAATAAGGGCATTTCTCTGTCTGTCTGACTGTTCTGCTTTAACTCGTTCACCTACTTCGATTAATTCCCTTTCTTGGGCTCTTTCTGAAGATTCCCTACTTAATTCTGTTTTTCTGATCTGTTTTTCTGTTCTTCTATGAGATTCTTTGCGCCATAACTCGATGGCATCTTTCTGGGACTGTCTGGCTTTCTTTTTCCATAATGCTTCTTCTACTCGCATGATGCACTCGGCATCCCATGTACCTGACATGGGCCATCTATATTTCTCTTCTAACTCCTTGGTATAATCCACCCATAAATCTAGATATAATATGGCACTTAGGCCATGCTTGTGATACATAAAATGACCTGGACTGTCCCTAGGCGGGACAGGAACTGCTTCCTCTAGTAACCCTTTTCGGGTCTTTAACTGACGTAACTTGGAGAACAGAGGCATTGTCTAGGCTGGAATTCGAACACAATACAATACACGATAAACACAATAATGACTGGAAAAACAAATCACCCATACCACAACATTGAAAACACATTAAATAACATTTAGAATAACAGTTCGGACAGAATATTACCTGATATACTGAGAACAGAGCATGAATTTCTCGAGAACGAAACTTACTAGAAGTACTAGATGCACTGCTAAAACAGTACGAAACATACTGGTCCCATAAAGAGACACGTCAGGACCCGCAACCACCTAGGTGAACACTTCGTGTTGGATCTGTGTACCCAAACCCACGGACCAGAGACAAATTAATTGACCCTGTCTAGATACTACCCCAGCAACGGTACTCACCGGGCAGCAAGAACGGAAGGCCTCGGACTGGACTGGACTGCTACGACGACGGACTACGAACTTCGGACTTCAGTTACAGGTGGGCCTCCGGATACCTCGGACCTTGGACTCTCGGCTTGGGCTCTGGTCGGGACTCGCCGCGTTCCTCACCGCCTCGTCTGGATGCTGGACCGCAACCTCCGTCTCCTCCGTGGGCCTGAGGGATACTTGAAGCAGAAATATCTGCACGTGCACGGTATGGTTCCGTCACGGCTGCAGAGGATCAGGGGGCCTGCGTGGCTTCGCCGGCGCGTGGGGAAAGGGCAAGTCCCTATTCGGGCGCCATTATGTGGTAAATAAATAATGAATTACCGGTACTATTTTTGAATACAATGAATAAAACAGATAGCTCAATAAATAAGAGACATGATTCGAGGTATCTTGAGTCTACAGGCTTTAATCAGGCATAAAGGACAGGAACAGGACAGCCTGCATGGGAATAGACGGATGGCAGCTGCCGGGGAAATGGGAATCGAGGAATTGGGTAACTTTCAGTAACAGTGCACAGTATATATACTTAAACAAATACATTACATTCAATACAGTAGGCGTAGCAGTAGGCGTTTCTCGTAGCAGTCGCGAAAGATAAGGGCAAAATGATGTAACAAGAAGGCGTGTACAGGGCGTATACATAGACATGTGATGTAAACGTAACAGAAGTGTCATAAACGGGGCGGAAACATGGAGGGGGCTACCTGAGCGGCCGGGACCTTTAACCTAGTGGTGCGCGCAAACGGGCAATGACGTGTTACCAGGGAGAACTGGGGCTATGACTTCTGCACTAGAAGAGGAGACTACAGTCTACAGTGTCAGGACGACATGTACCTATATCATATCTGGTATCTGGTGTTTGGAGTACATGTTGATAGAATCCAAAAGTTATCAGGGCAAAGGCTACTAGACACTAAGACTGATGCATGCATAATTCTACATGTATTGCGTGTGCTAGGAATATTCTATGAATATTAATACAGTATTTCTCTTACATGGAGACAGAAAGGCTAGACCATGGCTGAAACTATTGATGCGATTCAGTAGCTTAGGAATGCAGAGAAGGAGGGCTGGACTGATAACTAGAAGCATAACATACTCTTGGCAGACTGGCAGGCAGAGCCAGGCCGGGCCGGGCACTGTGAGGCAGGAAGTAAGTGAAGGGTCAGGGATGCAGGTGGGGGCTGTATTGCTCCTCGGAGAGGGTTCAGGAGACAGGAGCTGAATCTGGTGTCCGGGCCCTTTTGAGGCCTAGAAACGGGGACAATTCAATGAATTAACGTGCACACTGTAAAATGTGGCAACATAGGCCTAATACTAGTTGCTTTCACGAGAACTGGAAACTGGCATACTAGAGATGGACACAACTGTAATTGCGTCTTTAATCGATCAGAGGGGAATACATGCATATCGATCATGCACATATAGCATAAGATGGGGAACACGTAGGCACATATGACATGGCAAAATTTACTTTTCCACAGTTCCATCAGTCCTGGGGAGAGTTCGAGGAGGAGTGTTGGACTGTACTGGAGGATTGGGTGGTGAGGAGAGCAGTGGAGGATTGGGAAGGGCTGTGCCATGCCGTTATCCGGGAGCACATGCTGAGGAGTTGTTTCCCAAGACTGCGTCACCATCTGTTGCAGTGCGGGTTCTCAGACCCCAGGGAACTTGCACGGGAGGCAGACCTCTGGGTAAGTGCCAGAGCGTCTGGGAAGGCTGAGGGAAGTGATCCTGAAGGGAGTGAGACGGGGAGGTGTCCCGAGATGCCCCAGCTGTGGTCACCGGGCCTGGAGTGTTCTTTAAGAGAACCCCAGGTTGGGAGTCTAGGCTGTCCCGATGTGTCATCCAGAGGAAGGGATCCCCTCATGTCAGGAGGACCCGGAGCATCAATAATTGGAGCTCCAGTGGTTCGGGGGTCTGACCAGTCACTGGGTTTAGATCCTGGACTGGGGTTCCAGGTTAAGGGGTTGCCTGACCTGGAGGGTGGGGTACCTGTAATTCAGGTCCCTACCAATTTGACTCCCAGGGGTACTACTCCCAGTGGGAGGGTGCGGAACTCTGGGAGGGGGTGCAGAGGGAGGAAGGTCTCTTCTCTGTCACCAGCTCAGCCACAGGGCGCAGATCCTGGGTTGGGTGGCCAGGGACAGGGTTTGCCTGCCCTGGTGGGAGGGACCTCTGTAACCAGAGTCCCCCCGGAAGTGACTCCCAGGGGTACTACTCCAGTTAGGAGGGTGCGGGACTCTGGGAGGGGGTGCAGGGAGAGGGAGGACTCGCCCCTGTCACCAGTTCAGCCTGTGGGTTTCCACTCCAGGTTGGGGAGAGAGTTGTGCGAGGGTGTCCCCCAGCGTAGGAGATGGAGGAACCCTAGGAGGAGAAGTAGGGGGAGGAGAGCCTCGCCCCTAAGGGCTGGTCAGTCTGAGGGTGTAGACCCCAGGTGGGTGGACCAGTGGCAGTTTGGAGAGAAGAGAGTGGTCCAAGGGAATTACAAGGCTGAGGCTAGAGCCTCCCACTCTAGGAAGGAGAAACATCCCACTAGGGAACACCAGTGGGGTGGTTTTGTTGGTGAAAGGAGGGATGCGAGAGAGAACCATTGGGTTCCAGAGTGGAGGAGAGACTGCAGGTGCTCCTGTAGTTGCAGGCCTGCGTCCACCTTTTTCCGCCCCAAGCAGGGAAGCCCATCAAGGCATTGATATGTCTACCCTGGCTTTTGGCTGGGGGGGAGTCGTGTTGGACTTGGCCTTTTCCCCCAAAAATTTTCGCTTTTGACCCCCTAACTTGAATGTCTCCCCCATGGGATTAAACCTGTATAGGCCATGAGTGGTGTGAGACCCCTTGTTGGAAATGTAATGTTGTTAAATGGTGTACAGAAAATATCCCCCATTTTGAAAATGTACCTGACTAAAATGTACTGTGATTTTAAAATGGATGCCATGGCCCTGGGTAGTGCCACCTGACTGCGTTAGGTTGGCGGTCTAGTTAATATTACCCAGCTACCCCTAGCTTTTGGAGGGAAAGCCTGGCACCCAGGGTGCTCACCCCCTCCCCTAGAACCAGTTTAGGCTAGATGTGCCAACATTCTAGAAGGTCCTGGCACTGCCTGGGAGGAGGGTATAAATAGGGAGAAGTGTCACCAGAGAGTCAGTCAGCGCTGGGACAAGGAAGAGAGGGGACCTGCTGTGAGGTGCTACCGCCACATGGGCCTGTGAGCTGGGCCCTGCACCCCTATGAACCCCCCCTCTGCTGTCCCCATGGGCCCCTGACAAGGGAGGGCCCCTACCCAGGTCCCTGACACTGTGGGAACCGGGAGTTACGCCAGCGCTGCGATGAAGAAGCGCCCAGGAGGTGAGAAATAGGATTGTCCACTCCCCCTGCTGAAGCTGTGACCCTGTGGAAGTACTGGGTCGTGAGGAGCTGCCTGAAGGAACTGTTGCCCTTGTGAGGTACTGCCCGGCAAGCGCTATTCTGGGGAGGTTGATGCCCAGGGAGGAGTGTGCCCTCGAGGAACTGTGTCTATTAGACTGCCCCTGGACTGCCTATCAAGCGCCATCTGGGGAAGAGTATGCTCCTAGGAACTGTCACCCCCTTGTAGGCACTGCCTGTCAAGCGCTATAATTGAGAAGCGCTAGAAACTCGAACTGTGCCCTGCATAGCGCTGTGCGGTGAAGTGCTGGAGAAGTGCTAAATTCCTGCCCCTCTGTGTGGCCTGAGAAAGAAGCTGAGAGCTGCGTGCAGAGGGAAGAGCAGTGCGCTGTAAATAGCGCCATCTGCTGAGGAGAATCGCGCTGTGTGGGCTGAGGAAACTGTGAGGAGAAACAGCGCTGAGGAGCCTACCCTCGTGTCAGCGCGCTGTCTGCCGTACTATTAATTAATTACAAGGGAGCCTACCCCTTATCGCCGCTGGAAATCACCGCCGCAGCCCGGCGCGACTGTGGAGGGGCCCCCACCGCTGTGGAAATCGTCGCGGCGGCCCCCGGTACCAGGAGAGGGCCGCCGAAGTGCAGGAAGGGCCGCGCTAGGCCCTGAGGCCGTCAGGTTCTCCCGTCACATGACTGGGGCCCGGCCGCGTCATTGGCCCGCCCCCGCCGCGCACTGATTGGCCTGCGCGGCCGTGACCTGTAAAGGCCGCGCAGGGATTGGCTGCCGGCCGGCAGCCCGGAAAGAGGAGCGTCTGGGAGCCCTGGGTCCCCGTGAGGAAAGGGGGGGACCCAGGTGAAGCACCGTTGCGGGGCCCCCGTGCCAAGGAGGGAGCCCCGAGAGGAGCGACCGGAGCGGGAGGCCACCCCGCCAGTCTGTGGCCCCACGCGAGGGACCATCGAGGTAGGCGGGGCCGGGGCACACTGTCGGTGCCAGCCCCACCTCCCCGACCTGAGGCGGCCAGAGCAGTGTGCCGGCGGGGCTCCCGTAAAGACGAGGGAGCCCCACTTGGACCGCCCAGAGGTGCAGTGATCCCCCCGGGCCCCGTGAGAGGAGGAGGGGCCCGAGTGACGCCGCGGGAGGGAAGGGGCTTCGAGGTACCTTACCAGTACTTGCCCCTCCCCTGGAAAGGAGCCCTGCGTCCTTCAGAGGAGAGCCCAGGACCCTGAGAAAGGGAAAGAGTCCAGAGGAAGCCCGAGGCCAGCAGGAGTTGTGTAGCGGGGCCCCCATAGTGAAGAGGGAGCCCCGGTTGCGACGCTGAGGCCTGAGTGAGGCCTTGTGGGCCCGAGTGACCACGAGTGACCACACAGATCACCGGAGGGTCCCACGACTCGAGGCACATTGTCGGTGCCTGGACCCCCCCCTGCAGAGGAGACCCCAGAGGACGCCTGCAGAACCTACTGAGCTCCCGCAGGAGCCATCGAGGAGAGCCCGGTGAGTGGGGCCTACATTTAACTGTGTGGGGGATAACGAGGGCAACGGGGTACATTGCCGGTGCCCGCCCCGGGGACTGTGTTACTTTATCAGGCGGCCCGTCTGGCAGAGGGCACCTGCAACTTGGGCACGAGATGTATTGAACTGCCCTACATCGCCTGTACCTAACTGTCCTTCTAGACAACTCAGTAGCAAGCCGGTTGTCCTTATTGCATATTTTGGGGTAGAGAGTTTTATTCTCCCTTAGTGCAAATATAGGTCCCTGCTGTACGGGTTGCCCTGAGGTCCCCAGTTATTAAGGAACCCTGAGGAAGGAAATGTCTAAGGGAGTCCCGAAGTAAGGAGGGTTGACTGCTGTGTACACCCTGATGTTGATACCCCTTAGTTGATGGTAAAGGGAGCCTAGTTGAGTCCTGACAGGTGTTCCTGATCTAGGAGGAGGGCCCCCATCTGATATTCATGCTGGGTGAGGTATGTTCTGCATAATGTTGGTCAATGGGTTGGCCTGATGTGTTATTCCAGGCCCTTGTTTATGTACCAGATTGATGGGCCAGATAGGCTGATTTATTGCAGGTGTTCCTGCCCATGTTATGCCGTGATGCCCTAATGTTTTCTTCCCCTAACAGGGGTTGGGTTGGTGATTGTGCATGATATATATATCTATGCTAATGTGGTATTTTGCAATTACAGCCCTCCTTCAAGGTTGAGAGTCTGAGTTGGCCCCGCCAGATTGGGCCCAGATCTAATGACATTTTGATCCCATCCTTTTTCTTCCTTTCAGCATGGACTACTTCCTATGTAAATGATTCCCCCCTTTATTCACTTGGCTCTGGCGCCATTTGGCATCCTGTGTGACACTACTGTTTTGCATTCTTTTGCCTTGCAGGTTGGAAACCCTACTAAACGACGTATCTTTTTCCAACTCAAACTGGTGTCCTGCCTCTTTTGTGGTGTGCCTGGTGTGTTGACTGAGGGTACTGCGTGAGTGCTTCACATGTCCTCGAAGTTTGGCCTGCCCGCTTGATGCCATGCTACCCCCTTTGAGACTTGGGCAACCCCCATTTCCAACAAATATCATCTGTGAACAGCTTTATTTTCTCCATGCATGGTATTGGAGCTCTAATTTCCAAATTGTCACGAATTCTTGCAGCTAGGGGCTCGATAAAGAAGGTAAACAGTAAAGGGGACATCGGGCACCCTTGTCGGGTCCCACGATTGATATTAACTGTACCGATTTGATTTGCATTTATCACCACCTGAGCCTGGCACTCTGATAGATGTTTCTCAACATATCTATGACCTGGGCTGGGACACCAAATTGGCCCAGACCAAAGAAAAGTGCGTCACAGTTCACCAGGTCAAACGCCTTTTCAGCGTCTGCCATCATGATAAGCCTTGGAGTTTCATTATTTTTAATAAAGTCAAGAGCCTAAATTAAGAACCCGGTATTTGAAGACATAGACCTTCCGGCAACGTATCCGGACTGGTCTCTATGAATCAATTCCTGAGTATTGATGACTCTCAAGCTGTCCGGAACCAAGGTAGTACTATGCAGCATGGAGGAACGAAGGCTTACAAGAGGGTAGTAGTACCAACGCTTAAGGTGACACTTCTGTGAGTAAAAGGATAAGCAGGATGGGGCGTGCTATCTTTAAACCTAGTAGGTTTAAGGACTATGTGTGTGATTGTTTTTCAAAATGCATTATTATTCATGCATGTTTTGCAGAGCAATGTTGTGTGTAGCAAGCGTGTTTAACCTCCTTGTATTTTCTAGCACTGTAACACATGATGTATCCTTCCTTATGAAGGAGCATCCTATTTTTATATTAACAGGTTTCTTCCTCATAAGGGAATATCATCTTTGTATTGTTTAGCATAGTAACATGTGAAGAAATACATGACGGTACAACACATGCAATTACAATGCAGGCTTTTACATCGCAGATTTAACATTGCAGCTACATTTACATTGCATGATTTTACAACGCATGCCATTACAACGCATTTTTAAAAACTACAATTACAACGCATACCATTACAACACATAATACTTTTAGGGCAACATTAGGGTAAGTGTCGGATAGTGTAGGGGTAAAGATTGCTATTCCCACTCTAGTGAGTGCAACAGTATGTAAGGTGTTGGATAGTGTCGGGGTAAAAATTACTTTTCCAATGTACCCCGAAACCCATAACCACCCTAATACTAAAATAATCTCTATTACTTACATTATAATGCATTGTAATGGCATGCGTGGTAATGGTATGCGTTGTAATGGCATGTGTTGTAGTGACATGCGTTGTAATGGCATGCATTGTAATGGCATGCGATGTAAAGGCAGTTGCGTTGTAACAGTTGCATTGTAAAGGTAGGTCATTGTAATGACTGCATTGTAATGGATGTTTCCCTTCCGAAGGAGCATCCTTCTTCTGTTTGGTATGTTTAAAATGCTTCCATATGCAAAGGGGTAAATTTATTTTTTCTAGTGTTGTTATAAAGGGGGGTGATGGTACATATTATTTTGGGTACTGCTCTTGCATTCTTTTCAATGCAGGGCACCGTACCCTCTGCTGGTCACTTCTATTATGATATAATTAGCTGGCATTCCAGAATGCCAGGTGATCTGTGAGCAACTGTCATATACTGAGCGTTACTGTCTGGAGTAGACGCATCGTGGTTACTGCGCTGTCCTCCCCCTGAATGTGTTGGTGCATAGGACTTCAATAAAGGAGTAAATACTCTCCGCTGTGGTTGGAGTCAGCTTTACAATATGACACAAAAATAACCTTTGTAAGTTGCTGTAAAACTGTTAAAGTAGTAAACATAAACCTTCCCCCCCCAAAAAAAAATATAAAGTCCCACTCACGCCAATGTAACAGGGTCTACTAACAGGGTTAAGTTTTAATTTATCTATGCAGGTATGCCTTGCACTGATAAGGCAGGTAAGGACGATGACACAATTAAGATTCATTAATTTAGCTCAGGTGTGACTTTCTCCGACAGCTGATGCAGGACATTCAACAATTAATGTGCAAATGCTGTGATATTCAATACAATGTTATCCAAACTCATCAAACGGCAGCCGATACGTCAAAACGTTAAGTTTCTATGGTTGGTTGGGCATAGCTTTAGTCCCAACCAATTAAAATGGCCGTCAACGTTGCAACGCAATGCTTGTTGTGTTTCAATGGTCAGTGGTGTAGTGTTGCGCTCTAGTCTCTACGCGACTGCATGATGACGTAGAGCGTAACCGCCATTTTGGACAGTGACCACCGAGTGCGATTAAGGAGCGGACGCTTCCCGGCACTCTCCTGCATATATATAATAAAGCTGGTTACTTACCTGTAACTTGTCTCGAGCATATCTTTTGGGGGCAACTAACATCATTACAGTGGCGACGAGGTCGGGACCGGAAGATAAAGAATAATAAGGAGTGGAACACGAGACCACCAGACGCCGAACCACAGTACCCCACTAGAGGCCCATTATAGGGAGACCATGAGAGTGATCCAACCCCAGGCATGCACCACCAAAGGAGTGCGCGGCAGAGGACAGCGCCGCAACAGGAGGGCAGCCCACTGTACATGGGAGCCGCCCTCAGTCGAGTGAATAAAGCCTAGGACGTGAGGCAGAGGACACATACCCCACCACGTAGGTAGAGACAGTAGTCTCCACTGCTGCCAAGACACGCACAACCCACTGACCACGCAGGCACGCAGAACAAGGGGGACTCTACCCGCAGTGAGTACTACTCCACACGGAGAGGGAGAGACAAAGGGAGTAAGCTTCTCGTCAGGCACCACAGAAAAAAACAAAAAACAGACTAAGAGAACGCGGCCAGTCTGCTAGAGGCCCTGGCGTAGCACACGCTGCACAGTGAAGGGGGCGACTCTGAGCCTCAACAAAACCAAGCACATCAGCACAGTCTAAGTGCACAGGGCAGTCACAGAGGGGAAGAAGCAATACCAGAGAGGCATAGGGAAATGTGTGCCCAGGCATCCTCGCTCACAACGCCCGTCCCATTTCTACCCAAACCAGGTGATCCCTTGATGAAGTGGGAGGATTGGAGGGAATACTTTATGAACTACCTGGAAGCCCTAGAGGATGAGAATGGGGAGGCATTTCCCAGCAAGCGGAGGAAGAGAATATTACTCCATAACCTAGGCCCAGAAGGCATCAGAGTTTTCCAGAATCTAGTCCCCGCACAGCGACAGGCAGCAGATGACGACGTGTTCTAACACGCGATAGAGGACCTAAACAATCACTATAGACCAGTGGTGTGCACATCCATGGACAGGTACAACTTCCAACAGAGGAAGCAAGCAGTGTGAGAGTCCATAGATGAAACTCAGAGATCCAAGACAAACTGTGGGTAAATGGGGATGCGACCTTGAAGGAAGTCATAGCCATGGTAAAGAAGGCAGAACCATCCAAAAGGTGTGCAGACGTGGCAAAGTGGGAAACAGCCACAAGGCCCATGGTCAACAGAGTCACTGAAGCAGAACCACCACTAGAGAGGGGCAAAGCAACAGCGGTGGATGGGAAGACACAAGCTAAGTGGACACCCTGACCAGCGCAGGCGAAGAAACCCACTAAGGAGAGCATGAATGGGTGCTATAGGTGCAGCATACGACAAACCTTGCCCAGCCTTCCGTGCCAAATGCATGTTCTGTGGAATTGTGGGGCGCTTTGAAAAAGTATGTCGCCGCAAGCGGAAGAGACCGACAGTCAAGTACATAGCACAGGAGTTAGGAGCGGAAGGTGAAGAAGAAGAAGGAGAGGAGGACAACGTGCTGTGCATCAATGAACACATACTGAGCATCAACTGCAACCGCTCCAAGAAACCGCAATGCAACCTAGTCGTGGGAGGAGTACCGATCAATATGGTGGCAGATTTGGGATCCCCGTATAGCATAATACAAGATATGGTGTGGAACGAACGCTTCAAACACTGCCTAGGACCTCACCTGCAACCTCCAGACATTCGACCGGTCACTTTCACGGGAGAGCCCATCCCTATGGTCGGATATCGAGTCCTGAAATTCGAGTTTAAGGATCGCAGTGCAGAATGCAAGCTATATGTGACTGAAAAAGTCCCTTCAGTTCTAGGATGGGTAGACCAGGGTGACCTCGGCATACAGCTGAACCCAGGCGGCACCACACAGGTTCTGATGACCAGTCCAGAACAACAGCCTGACGTCACCAGAATGAAGGAGGAATGACCTCAAGACCGACACAAAACCGGTACCCCACAAGGTGAGAAATGTACCGCTAGCAATCAGAGGGTCGGTGCAACAGGAATTACAGAGGCTGGAAGACAATGGCATCATCGAGCCGATAAACAGTGCGGAGTGGCTGGCCCCGCTGGTGGTGGCGATGAAACTCAATGGCAAGGTCCGCTTGTGCGTGGACCTGAGGGAATTGAACAAGAACATAATAGTCGAGAAGTTCCCGCTACCAAGGATGAAAGGCTAGCAAAAATGAAGGGATAAGATGGTTTTCCACCATCGACCTCACCTCGGCCTACCATCAAATAGCCCTACACCACGCGAGCCGCAAGATGGTTTCTTCCTAACACCTTTCGGATGCTACCAGTTCCGCCGGATGCCGTTTGGGCTGGCATCGGCGGCGGCAGTATTATAGATACTTATGCACAAACTGTTTAAGGATATAGACGGAGCACAGTACTTCCAGGATGACATCTTGGTGATGGGCAAGGATCAAGCAGACCATGACAGAAAGCTGTCGGTTGTATTACAGGTCTTGGAACGAAACGGGCTCACGGAGAAATGGGAGAAGTGCAGATTTGGAATGTCATCGGTTACCTACTTGGGCCATGAGATCAGGGATCACGGCATCACACCCAAACCCACCAATGTCAAAGCAATATGTGAGGCACCCCCTCCGAAGAGCAAGGAAGAAGTAAGATCATTCCTAGGGATGGCTGAGTATTATAGTAAATTTCTGGAGCACTTCGCCACCAAGACGCACCACCTGCGCCAACTCCTATGTGACAAAACATCCTTCGGGTGGACGGAAGAGGCACAAGGAGAGTTTCAGAGGATCAAGGAGGATATTAGCAAAGCAATCCCTCTACAGGGATTCGATCAGCAAGGGAAATCTATACTAACAACAGACACAAGTGAAAGAGGACTAGGAGCAGTCCTTATGCAGGAGAGGAAGAAGGGAGAGATAGCTACTATCAGTTTCGCGTACAGGTCACAATCACCCAAGGAGCAGAAGTTCAGCGTGATAAAAAAGGAGATGTTAGCTGCAGTATGGGCCATGGGGAAGTTCCGCCAATTCCTATGGGGCACGAGATTCAGGCTCAAGACAGACCATAAACCATTGGTCAAAGTACTCACGTCCAGTGGACATGCGAATGCTACTCCGCGCATTGCCAAGATGACTCTGAAGTTGCTGGACTACAGGTATGACGTCGAATACATATCGGGGGCAAGAAAAAAAGTAGCCGACTATCTCAGCCGAGCTTCAGCCATGGAGGAGGCCCCCCAGTGCTCCGAAGAGGATGATGTCAGCGTTGCGTTCATGGAAGATCATGAAAAAGTGATAAGCAGGCAAGAATGGGAGAAAGCCTATGAGGGAGATTCTGACATCATGGAAGTCAAGCTCTTCATACTGCAAGGATGACCGGAAAAGAGACACATGAAAGCTGAACACAGGAAGTTCTTTGAGGTGCGGGATGAATTATCCATTGGGGAACAAGGGACCTTCCTATTCAGAGGTGATAAAGTAATTCCTCCTCTGTCACTGGTACCGCACTTACCGGCCATCCTGCATGAAGGGCACCTGGGCATCGTGAAAACGAAGCTGAGAGCTAAGCAGATGTACTGGTGGCCAGCAATGGAAAGCCTGATAGAGAAACATGTTCGGGAATGTGAACAGTGCCAATGGGCGTACAAGTCGCAAACGTTGATGCGCCCTTCACTGGGGAAGTTTGACAACCCATCTAATTCAGGGACAGAGTTGTCGATAGACATCCTTGGTCCAGTGCTGGATGCACAGGGAGTACCGAAATATGTAGTGGTTCTCGTAGACAGGTATGCCAAGTGGCCAGAAATAGACATCCAAGAGGAAATGGACACTGAGACAGTACTGAAGTTCCTTACCGCCGTCTTCCTCCGAGAAGGCATTCCCCGCTCCCTTCTGAGCGACAATGGACCCCAATTCACGTCGGAAAAATGGAACAACCGCATGGAACGAAATGGCATCAAGATTAAACACACATCCGTATATCACCCGGCCGCAATGGCTGAGCCGAAAGGTTTAACCGAGTCATCATGGGTTCCATACAATCAGCTATAGGAGCGGGAAAAGACTGGGAAAAGGAAGTGAAGAGTACATTGTGGGCCTACAGAATCACCCCTACCTGCACCGGATACAGTCCCTTATAGATCCTGAGGGGGGCGCGACCCTTTCACTAAGGATAATCTGGCGTGGAAGAAACGTACCATCATGAGCAAATGGTCCCCTGCGGTAGTCCACCACAACTTGGAAAGAGCACAAAGAATATATACAGAACACTGCAACAAAAGGCGTAATGTGAAAGAGACATTGTTAGAAAGAGGAGAGTGGGTCAGAGTCACTCTAGCCCAGCTGAGAAGAAAAGGGGACAGCAAGTTCAGTGCACCCTTGCAAGTAAAGGAAGTGTATGACAAAGCTGCATTGCTTAGTGACGGAAAAATCTGGTCACAAGATCGAATGTCCGAATGCAACAAGATACTGCAGTGGACCAGAGAAGAAGAATCACTGGCTAAGGACAATCAAGTTCAACCAAATGACATCGTCCTGTCAGGGGAAGGTGAGATGAGCCCTGGAGTAGAGGGAAGAGAAGAAGAGTTGGAGAGTGAGGATAACCCAGTCGCCGTAGAACATCTGAGAAACTCAGGCAAAACTCCGAGGGGAGAAAGTCCCCTGGGAGCTGGAGGAAGGGGGGCACGAACGCCCAGTGAAAGTACCGAGAGTCCCTCTTCTACCCCGGTAAGAGGTACAAGGGCAGGGAGAATGGTGGTAAGGCCTGCAAAATACAGAGACCATGATATGGGGGAGGTGAAGGACCTGGCCAGCAGATAGACATAGACATAGACATGTCTTTTCATTTATTTGTTGATCTGTAAAGAAGGGAGATATGTAGTGTTGCGCTCTAGTCTCTACGCGACCGCGTGATGACGTAGAGCGTAACTGCCATTCTGAACAGTGAGCGCTGAGTCCGATTACTGAGCGGACGCTTCCCGGCGCTCTCCTGGATATATATAATAAAGCTGGTTACTTACCTGTAACTTGTCTCGAGCATATCTTTTGGGGGCAACTAACATCATTACAAGTGGACCAGGGAACTACATGCGGCTCCTTTTTCCCCCATACCAGTGAAGGTGCCTCACACAGCGCAGCAGACGTAGGATAGACGGACTGGACATGACACAACACACTGGACCGCAACTGGGAATGCCGAAATCTTGAACTCTTCAACAAGCTGTACAAGAATACAGATCCGATGCAGAGGAACAACTTGAAGTTGACGCCGCTAATCGCCACTGAAAAGGAGACTCACTCTTCCAGAAAGGTAGGAATATAAGTTTAATGAGCAATCAATAGCCCAGCAGCCACTGTCACTCTAGCATTCTACCCCTCACCTACGTGCCACTCAGGGAACTCACCCAAACATTTCATCCTGTCCCTCAGCCATCCGTTTTCAACTGGCAGTCAGCTGTGACTACGCTGCTGGAAATCGCCTACCCCTATGGTGTGTGGCCTGTGAGTTTGGTGAGGCAGGAGCCGCACCAATTTATGGCGTAGCACCCACTCTGTCAAGCTTTAAAAGGACTTTTCTGTCTGGTTATGAGCCCTCTGTTGGACACTGGTGCAATAGTAGAATGCACAGGATGTGGTGGGAGACGTTGCCTCAGCTTGGAATTGCATTGGTTTTGGTGAGCTGTAGAATTTGAATATCAAAATGCAGTCACGTGTCTTGCAACAAATAGTAATCTGAATTCTAGCTGGTCAGCTCATGCGACCGTTATTCAGCTACTAGTTTTAGGAATCTTTACAATCTTACCTTATTGTGTGGCACTGCAAACGACATATGATTGTTAACCATCACCAAAATGGAGTTTCCATATGAAGTTACAGCATCACTACGGATTTGACAGGGCCACTGTCATAAATCGTCATCTGATAGCTTCAATGTTGACCTGGGCACTGGAGAGGGATATGCCATCGCTGCCAGCATCAGATCAGTGCCTGAGAGGAAGAGTCCTGCAGGCGGGCACAATGCATCAACTCCATGACATCTGCATTTCACAGGCATGCAAGGGGGGGACGGGCTGGCTTTCTTCTCTAAATATAGTTCTTCTCTTGGACGATTGTTCATTTTTCAGTCCAGATTGAGCGAGTGGATTAAGCTAAGGCGAATGTGTGAACTGCGGGTCTGCAGCACCGGCCAATGGGAACCTACTGCACAAAGATGGGACCCTGCGACTAAACTGATATTAGTAAATACATGGCAACGGTAACTATAGTGCAAAGCAAATCTTTTGCAACAACCTTCTGTTTACAGTTGCAATATAGTTACCTCCAAACCGTCGGAGCAAGCACTTTCACTCTAATAAGCTTATCAACAAACAAGGTTAAAATTTCCATGCACGGTTGTTACAAAGGCTTTGCTGCTATAGGAAGGCTCTGCAAATCTCGTTTTTGCAGAGGGCTTGGCTCCTCTATTGCACTTCAATATCTCTGATGCTGATATGTACACTCTAAACTCGTGCAAGGACAAAAATCTTTAATTGCACGAACCTGAACGTGTGTAGAAACCAATATGTACACACACACACACACACACACACACGTGTGAAGTTATCCTCTGTGTAGTAGTACCTTTTACTACCTCTACGTGTATGTTCTACTGTCTATTCTTTTTCTTATTCTTATCTCTGTGTGGACTGTGGTGACTTTATGCACAGATCATTTGGTCCATTTCATCCTCCTTTCTCTATTCGATGTCTTCGTGGACCATACTATTCATGTGTACAGTGTACACATAGGCGCTGGAAGTATGGGGGAGAGGGGTTCCGTTCCTGCAGCACCCCTAAAAATAGCCACGCCGAAGTTCAGAAGGTGAATGAGCAATAAAGATGCCTTTAAATTTTGTTTTTAACTTGGCATATTTGCTTTGTGCTCAAATACAATGGTCAAATGTATGGCTATATCTTCTGAAAACTGCTGCTTATTTGGAAACTGGTGTTTACTTGTAGTTCTCCGACTGCAAGAATACCAAAGATGGTGATCTTGCCTGCAAGATGAGTCACTGGGGTGGTGGTTGTGGCCCTAACTGTGTAATGCTTCCAAAAATACCAGGAAACACTCCTATCGGTCCTTCCAGTGATTTGGTACCCCGTCAAAAGTCCTGTAATACCCAGGAATTCTGCATTGATTGCTTGCACTGGTTAATTTACAGTTTCAGTACAAGCTGTCAGGGAAGCTGAAAGAATGTGATCGAAGATGATGTCATCTGTAGTTGTAAGTTTAAATATTTGGAAGGGTTGGAGGTGGGTTTGACTCCACTTGTTCTCTGACTGGCTGTTAATGCTGCATATGCCTTAAGTGATTTAATATATCATTGGCTGAAGTGCTTGCCAATCCCTGGAGTGAATATGTTGTATATGTGCAGTGTAAAAAAGAGGGAGCTCAATCCAATTAGATTATGCTTTTTAAAGATTTTATAAATAATTTTTTGATCCTAGTTATATATAACATAAAATAATAAACACTCAATGATGAAAACAGGATTATGCTTTAACATAGAAAATAGTGTATAATAGAACATCATATTTAAAATATTACATATGCACTTATGAATGAGTCAAAACATTAACAAAAAGTATATATACACACATTTATGTATGATCAACAAGGAAGTGAGAAAGTCATAGTAGGAAGGTAAGAGAAGGAAATAAAGGGAAGGCTGAATAGTAGAAAATGAATTAAAAGTTAGAATATTGAGAATTATACCAGAAGTGAAGCATGTTTAATGATAGACATGCAGTATTACATAACTTCAATCTAATAATTCAGTAAAAACATTGCGTGTTATAGAAAAATAGTGTAATTTGGAATCATCATGTTATAAGGAATATATGTACAGAGTGAAGATAAATATGGTTATGAATTATATATTGTACATAAAATATAATTTATAAAAAAAAGGAATTTCAAGGGGTTTTAGGCAACTCTTCAATCCACACAAAATAGCCATACTATTTAGATGAATGGTAGCAGAAGAGCATCCCTTTTTCTTGGCAAGTGAGATAGGTGCAACATAAACTCTATCAAGTCTATTGTTGTGACATATTCCAAACCACCAGCCTTGAGACAAATGTTTTATGGAGTTCTTCCAGTTTTTTGTAATTTGTTTTAATGCAACTGCTAAAATAAGGTCAAGCATTAAATATCCAATCATTCCAGTCTTCCAATAAGCTTCCCAAAAAAAAAACCAAGTTTCAAGTTTTATTTATTTTTGATCTTGGAACTCCGAAGAGATCCACATAAAAAAAATTACATTTTCGAAACATTCAACTATGATATACAAATGCTATAAATACAGAAGACATCAGATAAAACCAATTTTTGGCTATAATACCCACCATATAAATGTTTTAATATATGTCTAATAAACACTTAAAAAAGTAAAAAATTCTATGAAAAAATATTGCATTCGGTGGTACATACATGGAATCTGTCAGAGAGAATAGATAAA
Source organism: Lissotriton helveticus (assembly GCF_964261635.1). NCBI lineage: Eukaryota > Metazoa > Chordata > Amphibia > Caudata > Salamandridae > Lissotriton > Lissotriton helveticus. The sequence goes on along the minus strand of NC_136057.1, from coordinate 851,035,834 downwards.
GATAAACAGATAGGCCTTATCCATTTACGTCGACATAATAGTAGGGCAGGACAAATAAACAGTACATGCGTAACATCCTGGACAGGATTATTGCACAAATTGCAGGCGGGAGAGGAACCATACCATTTAGATAGTAAGTTGTTTAAAGGGAGTAGACCTTGCCTCATTAATAACCAAAAACGGCGCACTCAATGGGGCAGGTTCCAAGTAATATAAGCCTGTGCTTTGTTTATCACACAGGAGTCTCTTTAGGATGCGGGCTTCCCTATCCCTAGTGAAACTCAATTTCCAGGTAGCCTGTTTCAGAGTGGCTTTTAATTGATATGGTGATAGGGTAAAAAGTACGGTTTCATCTAGTTGAAGCAAGTCTACTGCAGCTTTGAAATTTTTAACAATTAAAGATTGCTCATTTAAACTTCCCAATAATTCTTTCCGGATAAAAGATCTTATTGTACCTAGCTCACCCTTCACAAGGCTTATAACCCAACGTACTATCCCCGCAAGTCCCTGTACCCAGGTACTTCTTAATCTAAATTCCAACCTTAAAGCGGCCACGGGACAAGAAGAGTTAACTGAGGCTAGGCTGCCCAGGAAAAGCTTGGTATATGAATAAGGAAAATTTGACTGAAACAAAAGAATGTATCTGTTCCCGAACCTTAATCCAAATCTGGTGAGTATAACGACAACTAAATATTACATCCCAGATTTACAAAGGAGTGAGAACCTGGGATTGTGCCAAATGGTGCACCTCCCAGGCCCAAGCGTTTTTTACCATGCCTTCTGCATCACACATAGAAAAAGGAAAATGCCTTTAAGGATTGTTTTGTGCAGGAAGGTGTCCCTTCCTTCACAAAGTCAATCCTGCTCGTAACTCAGGCACCCTTGTAGCACAAGGGTCCCTGTATTGGCGCTAGGCTGCACACAGTGCACCAATGCTAGGAGGGAGGAGAACTTTGCCATATCTTTGTAGATATGGCACATTTCTGCTCTCTCTGTTTTACACAACACATCATCTTTGCGTCCTGCCCTGCGTTGCATAAAACCTTAGTAAATATTTCCCTTGGTGTAGTCTGCATTACATACATTATGTGACTAACGTGTGTGTAACAAGTGTATTATATATGAATAACAAGGAATGGGTAGTATTTGCTGTTTTTCAGGATTTTCAAATCTTAAGGCAAATTTATTTCACAAATTAACAGAACAGTTAACATTGAGGTCTTCTTCCTTATTTAATTCTACTTGTGATTTTTGCTTCTCAGTATCAGAAGACCTAATCATTTTTATAGAGTGGAGGCTGATGAAACAAGCATATCAAAAAGGATAGATCAGAATGTTATCATATACAGCATATATCATTTTTGCTAAAGTGTTACATTTATATTTAAATGATTTAGGAAATTAAAATATATATCGTGCATCAGGGAAAGATAATATTGTATTATAAATAACTGACAAATCCATATTAACCCCCTATTGCTCCACAGTTGCAAAAAAAAGTTCTGTTTTTAATTTTAATAAATGTATTATGCCATATTGTTATAACTGGCGTTTCTTGGCATGATTACCCCTGACTTTTTGTCTCTACCGCCTCTTATTTTGGTGCTGTGATGGATTTTCTTTTGCCAACTTAGATGCATTGGACACTGTGCCACTGCTGATCCGTGTCAAAGTGCAAATGCTCCCTGTATAACGTATAATGGTAATTGGTTGTCCATGATTGATATGTTTGCCTTACTATTAATGTCCCCAGTAAAGTGCACTATGTGTTCCAGGGCTGGTAATGCAAATGCTACTAGTTTAGAGTCTTTTCTACAATTAAGGCCACAACCTGTTAGAGTTCCAAGTGAATTTATATTATACTTGCAAAGTTTTCACTTCAAAAAGACGACTTCAAATTTGACAATGAGTATTTTTAGATTTGGGGGTCTCTAGTTGGCACAGGTAGGTACTAGTGACAACTGGGGACCTTTGCCTCTAGTCAGGGTAAAGGGGTACACTCTTAAAATAACTCCTGCTCATCCCCATGGTAGCTTGGCATGAGCAGACAGGCTTATCTCAGAGGCAGTGTGTAAAGCATTTGTGACCACATACAGCAACCCAGTGACAACACTACAAATGGACACCACACAAGGTTTATATCAAAAAGAACTATTCTTTATATAGACTTAACACAAGACCACTAAACGATAGAAATCCACAATACTATACTTAAAAATGGTAGTTTTAGCTTAGTTCAGGTCAGTTCTTAAGATGCAACACTTTGCGTCAATGTACCTTATGATGCATTGCGCTTCTACAAGTAATGTTGCAGCGATGGAAATGCGGAAATGTTCCGGTGCAAAGAAATAAAGACATAAAGATCTTCCAGATGTGGCACGCTTCTCTGATGATGTGAGAAGTCTTGGTTCGATGGGTCAGCTGTAGCGGCGACACCCTTGTTCAGCGATGCGACGGCAACAGCTTCAGCTGCAACACTCTTCTCCGACGTTTACGAGAAGCTTCCGCACGATGTGACAACTACAGCGGCAACATCCTTGTTCAGAAATGCGATGGCAGCAGCTCTGACAGCGGCGCCCTTCTCCGTGGATGTGTGGCACTTTCCTCGATGCGGTGCAATGCGACAGTGACGGCGGCGACACCCTTGTTCATAGATGCAACGGCTGCCACAGCGACGGCGACGCGCTTCTTCCTCGTTGCAAGACACTTCTCTCGATGCAGTGCAATATGACAGCTCCAGCGGCGACACCCTTGTTCAGAAGTGTGACGGCAGCGGCAGCGATAGCGACACGCTTCCTCTTTGTTGCCAGACGCTTCTCTCGATGCGGTGCAATACGACAGCTTCAGCATTGACACCCTTGTTCAGAAGTGCGACGGCGACACGCTTCTTCCTCGTTGAGTCACGCTTCCAGCTCCTTGCGAAATGCAGTCCCTCAATAGGCCCAAAACAGCAGCAGGCACTTCCAAATAACTCTGGGGATATGGGGGGTTGAAGTCTGTTGTCCCTGAGACTTCTGCAGGAGGCAAGCTCTTTTCCAAGCCCTTGGAGATCCTTCACACTACAAATGGACACCACACAAGGTTTATATCAAAAAGAAGTATTCTTTATATAGACTTAACACAAGGCCACTGAACGACAGAAATCCACAATACTATATTTAAAAATGGTAATTTTAGCTTAGTTCAGTTCAGTTCTAAAGATGCAACACTTTGGGTCAATGTACCTTACGATGCATTGCGCTTCTACAAGTAATGTTGCAGCGATGGAAATGCGGCAAAGTTCTGGTGCAAAGAAATAAAGATATGAAGATCTTCCAGATGTGGCACGCTTCTCTGATGATGCATGAAGTCTCGGTTCGATGGGTCAGTGTCGTGATTGTAAGCGGCGCAAGAACAAACAAACGCCACTAACCTGAAACAGATGACCAGCGGAGACAATGGCAGTTGATATTTCCCCCAACTCCCCCTGACACAAGTCCCTGCAATGAAAGAATTCACTGCTTGAGCCTGTGCCCAGGGGAAAAAGGGAGAGGACAAAGAAAGAAGGGAGCGGAACGTTCTGTACTTCCAGCAAGATCTGGTCAGATGTACAGCAGGATTGTGGTGAGTCGTGGAATACTGCAGGACAGGGAGACAAGGACACGACTATTAATACCACTCACCGCAAAGTCCACCCTCTTGCCCAGCTCCACACCCCCCCAACTCACCAGAACTCCCAACCGAGTAGGCCAATGCTTTCCACGTCTTCCAATTACTGCATTGGAGACTAAGGTCTGAAGTAACGAGTTCATGCACTGCTAAACAGACCACGGGAAATAGTGCGTTTCTTGGAAAACAAAGGTAAGCCTTCCCAGTGTTCCGCGATACTAATGAGAATCAAAACAAAAATAAAAGTAAAATAGAACGGAGGCGGGCCCACACTCCTACTTTTACTTGCTATACTCCGGTAGTTTCCAGGAGGAAAGGCGAAAAACCGCACAGCAGGGAAAACACGGGAAACGTCCGTGAAACAGGATTCAGAATGAACACGCAGGCTCTTGATCGGCGTAGATCCGCGAAGACAGAACTCTCTGACTACGCAGGCTCTTGATCGGCGTAGATCCTCGAAGACAGAACTCTCTGACCACGCAGGCTCTTGATCGGCGTTGGGGCTTCTACCTGGACTCCAACGAAAAATACACCATCCGACTAAGGCTTGAGACGATATTCGGATGTCAAGCACCTTTCCCAATAAGGAGAGGTGCTTAAATATTAGACGCCATTTCCCCTGCCTTCATGCGCCCCATGGCCTTCTGGGACACGTAGTTCTTCCATCCTTTTCTCACGTAAGCGGATGACACCAATGCACGGCGTATTGTCTTCTTGCTGACAATCGCGACAGTACCCCCTCTCGAGGACCGCCGTCCCGGCGGACGACCCGGCCTACGGGGATGTTCCTCATGGAAACGAGCAACCAATTCAGGGCAATGGTGATGGTCCATGGGTTCCCAAGTACGTTCTTCTGGGCCAAACCCCTTCCAGTCCACCAAGTATTGTATTCTGCCTCGCACCATGCGGGAGTCCAATATAGCCTGAACCTCAAATTCGTCCTGTCCGTCCACCTCAACAGCCTGAGGCTTATCCGATAACCTCATGCCTGGCGGACAGGGCCGCAGTAGGGACACATGGAATACGGGATGAATCTTCCATGACACAGGTAGGGACAGTCTCATCGCGACAGGATTGATAACCTCACTGACATCATAAGGTCCCACATACTTAGGTTTAAGTTTGCTAACCCCTCTCAGATGTAGGTTACGAGTGGAAAGTCACACCTTGTCCCCTGCTCTATACTCTGGTTCTGGGGATCTTTTCCTATCAGCAAAGTGCTTCTGGGAAGCTTGTGCAGAAGCTAAGCTACGCTGAGCATCTATCATGATAGCTCTAAGATGTGCATGGTGTTCGTGTATGCTAGGAACCAGGGATTCGGCAGGCCACTCAAAAGGAAGCATATTCGGATGAAACCCATAGAGGAAAAAAAAAGGTGAACACCCCAGGGTAGTATGAACAGCGTAATTGTAGGTGAATTCCGCCAACCACAAAAGAGTAGTCCATTCAGTGGTATTCTGCAAGGTGAAACAACGGAGGTATTGTTCGAGTGTTTGATTTAGGCGTTCGGTCTTTCCATCCGTTAGTGGATGGTAGCTGGAGGAGAGTCGTGCGTCGATTTGCAGGGTTGTGCAAAGTGCCTTCCAAAAGCGTGATGTAAACTGCGTACCTCTATCCGTTATCAAAACGCTCGGTAAACCATGGGCTCTCACAATATGCTGCAGAAATGTCTTAGCCAACTCGGATGATGAAGGCAGGCCTGGTAAAGATATGAAATGTCCCATTTTTGTAAGGTGATCGACTACCACCAATATGACAGTCTGATTTGCACAAGGAGGCATCTCCACTATGAAATCCATAGACAAGGTATGCCATGGCCGAGGAGGAATGGGCAATATGCGTAGTAATCCTGATGGTTTGATATGAACTGCTTTACCTTGTGCACAAATCGCACAGGACTTCACATATTCCTTCACATCAGCACGTAGTCCTGGCCACCAAAAAGAACGTTCTACGTTAGCAGTGGTCTTGTAGATACCCATATGCCCACTCATCATCGAATCATGAGCCCATCGAAGTGCTTGCTGCTGTAGATCTTTATGCGGTATGTATAATGCATGAAAATGATAGGCTAGATCGTCTTTCTCGCAGCGATGTTCTGGTTCTTCCTGGATCCAGAATTGAGCATCAATGTTGGATAAGGCGATTTTCACATCTTCCAGAAAGTCTTGCGAGGTGATCAATGCTACAGACTTTTCCGGATGCTCCGTCTCTGCTAGAATGAGAGGTGAATCAGGTTGTAGGATTCTGTCTTCTTCATCTCCCAGCCGGGAGAGGACATCAGCTTTTCCGTTACGTGATCCGGGTTGATATCTGATCACGAAGTCAAAATCGGAAAAGAAGAGGGTCCACCTCAATTGCCGCGGAGTCAAGGCCTTAGCCGTTTTCAGGAACAGTAAGTTCCTGTGATCTGTATATATCTCCACTGTGTGTAAGGCCCCTAGAAGATAGTGTCGCCACTCCTCACACGCTCTCTTTATGGCCAGGAGCTCTTTGTCGGTTATTGTGTAATTAAACTCGCAGGGAGTGAGCTTCCTGGAATAGTAGGCTACATGATGTAGCTGCCCGGTGTTAGGATGGCGTTGTGATAGTATCCCACCAAGGGCATACTGAGAGGCATCGGTTTCAAGGATGAAGGGTAATTGAGGGTCCGGGTGTCTCAGAATGGGAGCCTGAGTAAACCTCTTCTTCAGGAGTTGAAAAGACTTCTCGGCTTCTTCCCCCCACTGGAAAGAAGCATTTTTCCGTAAGAGAGTGGTGATAGGATGGATGATTTTCGAAAAGTCCTGGATAAACCGACGATAATAATTGGCAAAGCCAAGGAAGCTTTGCACTGACTTGACATTCTGCGGGGTCTTCCATGTGATGATCGCGTTCACCTTGCTCATGTCCATTTGAAAGCCCTGGACGTAACCCAAAAAGGCGACTTCCCGGACATGGAAGAGACACTTCTCCAACTTGGCATACAAAGAGTGTTGTTGTAGCTTTCCAAGCACGGTTTTTACATGGGTGATATGTTCCGGAAGTGTTGTTGAATATATCAAGATGTCGTTGATATAGACAACACAAAATGTCTCCAAACAACCTCTCAACACCTCGTCCATGAAGAACTCGAAAGCGGCGGGGGCGTTGCAGGGACCAAATGGCATCACCTGGTATTCAAAGAGGCCGAATTTGGTCCTGAACGCCGTCTTCCATTCATCGCCTTTCTGTACTCGCACAAGATGGTCAGCTCCACGTAGATCGAGTTTCGTGAAGTAACGAGCACCTTTCAGTTGATACAGCAATACGGGAATTAAAGGAAGAGGGTAGCGATTTTTTATGGTTGCTTTGTTTATGGCTCTGTAGTCAATGCTTGTCCTCAATTGGTCGCAGTCCTTCTTCGGAATGAAGAAGAGGGGAGAGGATGCCGGAGAAGTAGAGTGTCGGATGAATCCTGAAGCTAAATTGTCATCGATATAGGTCTTTAAATATTGCGTCTCCTTCTCAGTCAATGCATATACCCTACTACAGGGGATGTCTGCGCCTGGTATCAGGTCGATGCGGCAGCCATATACCCTATGGGGTGAAGCGAGGTGGCCTTTTGTTTGCTGAACAGTGCCTGATATTCATGGTACTCCGTGGGTAGGACTGTGGCGCAGCAGTAATGGTCGGAAGTACACGCATTTGCTATGTACGTAGCGGGCGACGGTTCCATTGTCGATGACAAGGCCATTTTGTTGTGACAATGTTCTCTGCAATATTCCGAGTTCATTTGAACAGAGCGGGAAGTCCAACTTACCAAGGGATCATGCAAGGTAAGCCACGGCATCCCCAAAATGAGACGGTACTGGGGCGCATCGATAAGGTCGAATTGTATGTATTCATGATGTTCCTTACCATACTCCATCAACAATGAACGTGTGTGGTACTCTACAGGTCCTGAAGAAAGGACTGACCCATCCACTGCCTTTACAGTTTCAGGCTTCTCCTTCTTATCACAAGGAATACCCATCCGCCTGGCAAATTCCTGGTCGATGTAATTCCCGGTGGCCCCCGAGTCCAGGAGGGCATCGACCTGAATGTTATCTCGTGGCGTGACCCAGAGAGACACACCGATGTTCATGTGAGCGACTGCAGGATGAAGTGTGTTAGCGAGAACAGGGGAGACCAATTTACAGGGGTGTTCCAAATCAGAGATCTCCTTCTGATTCGGAACCGCTAGTTTTCCGACGATTCTTCATTTGTCATGCTGGCTTGTAACGAGGGAAGGGGGATTTCCCTGGTACGTTATTTCGGGCTCTGCATTCTTTAATGAAATGACCCCCTTTACCGCAATACAAACAGAGCTTAAGCCTTCGCCTCTTGTCCTTCTCTTCCATGGTAAGAGGTCCCCGTATGCCTCCGATGTGCATCGGTTCAGGCCCTTCTGGCGTTTTATGAGGCGCTTCCATTCCGGTTCGCACTCGTGGATAGAAGAACCTATTTTCCCCTTTGTTTCGATCCCCTCTCCTGTCTAGCAATCGATGGTCCAGCTGAACCGTTAAGTCTATGAGCTCTTCACAGGTAGAAGGTAATTGGACCACTTGAGCTAGCACATCTTTTAGCTCCCCACGTAGTCCCTGATAGAATAAGGAGATTCTTTTTGTGGCAGGCCAATCTGTCTCCACTATCAAGCGATTGAAATTGGTGATGTAAGACAACAGGTCTTGTGACCCTTGTCTCAAGGTTAGTAATTCACGATCAAGTGTCATCATGTGGGACTTTCTATCAAACAATTTTCTCAATTCAATTCCAAACAGAAGTCGGGAAAATGGTGCAACACAGGGTCATTCCTCTCCAATAAAGGGATGGTCCAACTGGCTGCGTTCCCGCACATATAGGACATCATAAAGGCCGTTTTTGCAGCTTCCTCCTGGAAAACCGCGGGCTTACACAAAAAATGGAGACGGCATTGATTTAAAAATGTCTCAAATTTTTGGGGATCTCCGTAAAACCTTTCAGGGGGGGCCAAAGGTATGCCTGTGTTTTGAATAATCTGGACAGTGGGTATGGTATCCAGGGAGGGGGAAGTGGCAGGTGATGCTACAAAAAACCCACCCTCCTGTGTAGAAGTAGGAGCGGTCTGGGATAAGGGAGGTGGCAATGTGGCTGGTTTAATCTAATGCTTCCCTTTAGAACCTTTATGTGTGAGATCGGCCACCTCCTTCTGTAAGGTGGCCATTTCCCTATGTAATGCTTGATTCTCAAAGCGCGAGGTATGGACCTCATGCTGTAGAGCTGAAAAGCCATCTAACAATGAGGTTAATACCCCATCCGTATCCATCGTCTGGGCCGGGCGTTATTCTTGGGCTTGACAATCTGTCGTGATTGTAAGCGGCGCAAGAACAAACAAACGCCACTAACCTGAAACAGATGACCAGCGGGGACAATGGCAGTTGATATTCCCCCCAACTCCCCCTGACACAAGTCCCTGCAATGAAAGAATTCACTGCTTGAACCTGTGCCCAGGGGAAAAAGGGAGAGGACAAAGAAAGAAGGGAGCGGAACGTTCTGTACTTCCAGCAAGATCTGGTCAGATGTACAGCAGGGTTGTGGTGAGTCGTGGTATACTGCAGGACAGGGAGACAAGGACACGACTATTAATACCACTCACCGCAAAGTCCACCCTCTTGCCCAGCTCCACACCCCCCCAACTCACCAGAACTCCCAACCGAGTAGGCCAATGCTTTCCACGTCTTCCAATTACTACATCGCAGACTAAGGTCTGAAGTAACGAGTTCATGCACTGCTAAACAAACCACGGGAAATAGTGCGTTTCTTGGAAAACAAAGGTAAGCCTTCCCAGTGTTCCGCGATACTAATGAGAATTAAAACACAAATAAAAGTAAAATAGAACGGAGGCGGGCCCGCACTCCTACTTTTACTTGCTGTGCTCCGGTAGTTTCCAGGAGGAAAGGGGATAAACCGCACAGCAGGGAAAACACGGTAAACGTCTGTGAAACAGGATTCAGAATGAACACGCAGGCTCTTGATCGGCGTAGATCCGCGAAGACAGAACTCTCTGACCACGCAGGCTCTTGATCGGCGTAGATCCTCGAAGACAGAACTCTCTGACCACGCAGGCTCTTGATCGGCGTTGGGGCTTCTTCCTGGACTCCAACGAAAAATACACCATCCGACTAAGGCTTGAGACGATATCCGGATTGTCAAGCACCTTTCCCAAGCAGGGGAGGTGCTTAAATATGAGACGTCATTTCCCCTGCCTTAATGTGCCCCATGGCCTTCTGGGACACGTAGTTCTTCCATCCTTTTCTCACGTAAGCGGATGACACCAATGCACGGCGTATTCTCTTCTTGCTGACAATCGCGACAGTCAGCTGCAGCGGCAACACCCTTGTTCAGCGATGCGACGGCAACAGCTTCAGCTGCGACACTCTTCTCCGACATTTACAAGAGGCTTCCGCACGATGCGACAACTACAGCGGCAACATCCTTGTTCAGAAATGCGATGGCAGCAGCTCTGAAGACGGCGCCCTTCTCCATGGATGCGTGGCGCTTTCCTCGATGCGGTGCAATGCGACAGTGATGGTGGCGACACCCTTGTTCAGAGATGCAACGGCAGCCACAGCGACGGCGACACGCTTCTTACTCGTTGCAAGACAGTTCTCTCGATGCAGTGCAATACGACAGCTCCAGCGGCGACACCCTAGTTCAGAAGTGTGACGGCACCGGCAACGACACGCTTCCTCTTCGTTGCGAGACGCTTCTCTCGATGCGGTGCAATACGACAGCTTCAGCTTCGACACCCTTGTTCAGAAGTGCGACGGCGACACGCTTCTTCCTCGTTGAGTCACTCTTCCAGCTCCTTGCGACACACAGTCCCTCAATAGGCCCAAAACAGCAGCAGGTACTTCCAAAGAACTCTGGGGAGCTGGGGGGTTGAAGTCTGTTGTCCCTGAGACTTCAGCAGGAGGCGAGCTCTTTTCCAAGCCCTTGGAGATCCTTCATAAGTTGAAAATAAAGTACACAAAATTCCTTTCTCCTTTCTTTGGCAGTCATGCAACCACTGCATGCCAACCCCCAAAGCAGCACTTCAGCTTTGGAATAGTCTCTTCTCAGTTTCTTCAGGTTCCTCTCCTCAGCAAAGGTTTCTTCTTGTAGTCCAAAAGTGATCTAATTTCTTGGGATCAGGGTCCCAATATTTATACCCCAAAATCCTTTATCCTCTGAGGGCAGTCCAAACCAGTTCTGGAGCACTCTGTTTACATGACTCCTTCTTTCCTTTCACAGTGCAGGGCAGAAACATCAGACGCCCAACAGGAGGTGGAACCAGCATTGTGGAGGAAAGGCACAGCCCTGGAGCACACTGTTGACATGATTTCTTCTCTCCTTTCACAGTGCAGGGCAGAGACATCAAACACACCACAGGGGGTGGAGCCAGCACTGTGGGGGGTGGGCACAGTTCTATTCAGGTCCCAGGAGCAACTCCTCCCTCCCATCTAGATGCAGATCTCTCTATTCACCACTGGGCGGACTCATCCTGTCTCCTGAAATCCCCCAGCCCTGTCACTCAAACTCCAGACAAGGAATACACAACCTAGCAGAGGCAGGGTTGGAAGTATAGACAAGAAAATACCTACTTTCTAAAAGTGGTATTTTCAAACACAGAATGTTAAAACCAACATCACTAAAATATGTATTTTATCATTCTGAGTTCAGGCATACTAAACTCGGATTTCTACCATGTTCCCTGAGTCAGTTAGGATTATAAAATGTAACAATCTAACTGCCCATTTTGGCCTATGGAGAACAGGTAGCTTTGCAATAGTGAAAAACGAAAATGACTGTAATTCACTATTAACACATGCCACAAACACCAGGGCATGTCCTACCTTATACTTACAATGCACCCTGCCCGTGGGCCTACCATAGGGGTGTCTGATATGAAGAAAAGGGAAGGTTTAGGGACTGGCAAGTGGTTGCACTTGCCCAGTCAGCATGGCACTAACAGGTTCTGCAATGGCAGGCCTCAGACACATTTTACAAGGCTGCTTCTGTGGGTGGCCCAACCAGTGCTGCAAGCCCACCAGCAGCATTTGGATTTACAAGCCGTGGGCACACCTGGTGCACTGTACTAGGGTCTGACAGGTAAACCAAATCAGCCAATCATGGAATCACCAATTCATACATCAATTTACAATAGGGAGAGCATATGTACTTTAGCACTGATCAGCAGTGGTACAGTGTCCAGAGTCATAAAACAGCCAACAACAGGTCAGACAAAATAGAGGAGGAAGGCAAAAAGTTCAGGGATGAACCTGCAAAAAGGGCCAAATCCAACAAGTATACTAAGTACAGACTAAAGGCACTGCCATGGGTTGTCCTTTTGCGCCCGAATTCGCTGTATTGTATATGGCAAAATATGAGGAGATGTTCATCAATAATAACAATCCATTTCTGGCCCAAATTAGCAATTGGGTCAGATATATAGATGACGTTTTCCTAATATGGAATGGAGCAGTGACGGATCTAGTGGCCTTTCATTCTTGGTTGAATGATCGGACTGCAGATATAAAGTTTACGTTAAACTACAGCACAAATAAAATGACTTTTTTATATGTGGAGATATATGAATCGGAAGGAGTGTTATTAACAACGTTACACAAGAAAACCACAGATCGTAATAAAGCTTTGCACTACATAAGTCAACATCCACGCAGTCTACGAGACAACCTGCCCTAGGGACAGTTTTTAAGGCTCAAACGAATTGCACACTTAAAGAGGACTATATGGACAATGCCAACAATTTGCTGGAAAACTTAAAAGCATGAGGTTATCCAAAGAAACTTTTAAAACATGCACTGAAACGAGCTTGGTGGACACAGAGGGAGACATTACTAAAAAATGAAAGAAAAGAAATCCATGGAATGGTTGGTGTGTTTCACCAAGTTCAGTCCCCGCACTGATTTTCTGAAAAAATTATAAACCAAAATTGGCATTTGGTCCAAAATGTTCACAAATCTTTTAGCAAACATCTTTTTGCATTGAAAAAAGAAAAGAGTGTAGGCAATTTGATCATTAGAGCTGCCCTACCAAAACAACCAGTAAGGACCACTGTAAGGTAAAAACTAGGCCTGCCACCTGTGATAGGACATCATAGATGTGGTACTTGTGTTTGTTGTCCTTCGACTATAGAGGATCATTGTTTGCTCTGAATAACAACACATGGAAACATGACAATTTCTCTACTTGCAAAACTAAAAATGTGGTTTATGGGATTTTGTGCCCATGTTTGAAACTTTATATAGGAAAAACCAATCAGGAAGCACGGCAACTAATCATTCAGCACATGTCTAGGAATCGCAAGAAAACAGAGAACGCTCTACTGGTGAACCATTGGACAATGGCAAAACATACCATCAATGACCTTAAGTGGACGGTTCTATCCAAGATAACAATGGGCCAGAGAAGTGGTGACATGGATAGACAACTATTACAAAGGGAAGCAATGTTAATTGTTAAATGTAACACAGCAGTAGACAGCCTAAATGAGCTGTCTGAAATTTATATATGGTTGAATAACTGAATTTCTCATATGGGCTTCATTGCAAATATTTGGAGCAGCTGCACTTGGAGACCGTGTTTATCGTGTGATGTCATCACAAAATAGACCCTCGTGTCAATAATTTTTGGTACGTAGAACCTGGTGACGTTTTGAAAAACTTTCCCCCGGTAGTCATCAAGCGGCTGGGCAGGTTCAAGGCCATTGCGAAGGAGCATTGTTCTCTAGACCGCGGGGACCCACCATTGAGGAACTCCATTCGTATGAAGGGGTAATAACAGGAACACCATTGAGATATTCCACTGAGTACTTTCACTCATTCGAAACCTTAATAGAGGTACCTTAGGACTATAGGATGCTTCTTTTCCCTGCTCCTATTTTATATATATTTTTATCACACTAATTCACATGACACAGTACTGATGAAGCAAACCAGGATCCATTAGGGACCTCTTCCAAGCGCGAAACATGTCGACCAGGTTTCACATTCACAATTACACACAGGTACTGAGAGCTACCGAGTAATACCTCGACCTCTACTATATTTGTTAAAGAGAGGTGCCTCACTTCCCCTAATTGTCTTTTAACTTTGACCCCACAAACCTACGAATAAAACAGACTCCAGGGTACCGGAAAGGCAATTTTAATACACTTGCATCACCCCTTCTTTAGGCCCACACACCCACATGCGCAACGTCTCCTAAAAGATCTCCAACAAGAGCCCTCTCGCGGGGCCCGTGGAGGACAGCAGCGCCACCGCCACAAGGAGCAACGCATGATGCAGCTCGCAAGAGTATGTGAGGGCACTCACTTCTAAAGGAGAAATTCCCCCTTCTTCATCCGACTGAGAGCACACATAGTGATCATTTTCAAACTTCTGTCCTATGTAACCCAGTAGGTTATATCTCCCTCTTTTAGGAACAGTTACCAACAAGTGAGTACATACTTTTTTTTTTAAGTCAGAGGCTTTCCAAAAACTAAAATTCTGATAGCAGATGTAATTTTTGCTATCTGTTCTCTTTTGTACAAAAAGAGTTTCAGGCTGCAAACGAGGCTAGCAATTAAAAACTCGTGGTTTTATTTCCTTTTTTCTTCTTTGAAACATTGGCGCCACTGGAGTGCATTAGTAAAGTTTGTATTTGATCAATAAAAATAATTGTAATTGAACGATGAGAGAAGTACGTGAACCATTGACCTTTTTTGTGGAATACTGCTGCTGTCTAGTGGAAGGCAGCAATAAAGTTCAGTAAAGAAAAAAGCAGTGACGGTGTCCATTACATACACAGTGAGTGCGGGTGGCTATAACGTCACACTCGAGCGTCAACTCCTCCAAGTACGTTCATCGTCCTTTTATTTTTTATTTTATTTGCTTATAGAGCGCAGGACTCGACCCCCAGAGGGGTATCTCCGCGCTAAATTCGCTGATGGAGCCAGATACAGTGCCTTTTAATAAGTGCAGATATGAGGCTATGGTTCACAGAGGAGAAATGTCTTGAGGGTCTTCCGGAAAGATAAAAGATTGGAATTTTGTCTCAGGTCGATGGGGAGTTTATTCCAGATGTGGGGTCCTATGTATGAGAGTGCTCGGCTGCCCTGTCTGGCCTTCTTAATAGGGGGAATTTTTAATAAAGATTGATTGCTTGAGCGTAGGAGACGTTCCGGCTGTGATCCTGAGTGATCCAGCTGAGACAGAATGGCGGTTGTCAAAGGTGCTTTGGCCCGCTTTTCGCACGGAATGAGGATTTGTTTTCCTTAAAATGCGAGAAGTCATTAAGACTAGATTTACGTCGTTTGTAGAGTAGATGCATCCGCTGTTGCTTAAACTGCTAAAATGAGTCACGTACAACTCAGCATCTGGCAACTTAGAGACTCCACTCCAAAACGCTAAAATGTTTGAAATGCTCAATTGTTAAACAAAATGTAGCGGGAGGTAATGACAAAGTGTAAATATATAAATCGTCTTGGGAGAATGGGCTTGTAAAACAATACACCGCCACTGACGGCTTGCGAATGGTAGGCGGACGACATGACAGGTTCCACCTCACAACGGAATAACATGCAATAGAGCACAAGCATAAAAAGAGAGCATTAGCAACATTCTTTTTTTTCAAAAACCTGAGAATCCATTTGCTCAAAAAGTGACCATATGTTTGTTTGTGTGTTTAGGAAAGCCGCACTTGTAATTGGACCACAGTTTAAATTGCGATTGTGACAAATTATATCTCCACAAAGTGACAGAACACGCACGTGGAAAACGTACGTTTTTGTAAGGCGTAAGCCTCGCGCATATATTTTTTGTGAAACTTTGTGTTATAAGTGGTCTCAAAGTTCAAATGACTAAAAATGTGCCTTTTTACAGGCGTGAACAACTACTCCTTTGCCCAAACCAAAAATCTTTTCGAGGAAAACTTTCCAACCACCAGTATTGGGGCTTTAGCAAGTTTAAATTGGTGAGTCTCTCTTCTTTCTGGCATTATTGAACTGAATGCAGCCTTCCTCCATTATTAGGTCTCGGCTAGCGTAGGCTGCGCATATGCGCAGTCTCGCTGGTGAGATTTATTGACTCTGAGTAGCCAGGGTAAACCCCGCCCCTCTTCTCCATTGGCTGGCCTCCTAAACGGCGGCCAGACATTGGAGAAGAAGTCTCAGTTATGTCATTGTCTCGCTCTAAGTCCCGTGTTTTTCGGATGGGGGGCATGTTTTTTAGGTTTGTTCTACCCTCTTCTCCATTGGCTGGAATGGTAAACAACAAGTCAAAAACACGCCTGTTGTTTACATTCCAGCCAATATAGAAGAGGGGAGAAAGAAAACCCGCCCCCAGTCTGAAAAGGACGAGCTTAGTTTCTTCGTGTTTATCTATTTCTAGCCTCTTCCTAATCCTCGTCGCCTCCTCTCCCTCCACCCCTCTTCTCACCTCTCTCCTCCTCTCCTGGGCTCTCCCGGGCTCTCCCGTCCCGGCCGATGCGCTCCCTGGCTGCCGCTGCTGCTGGGCTATACTCTGAGTAGGTGCCCACCCCGCTTTACCTTACGAGAAGGAGCCTACCCCTCATTTGCCCCATGTCACCGTCGCCGGCCCGAGCCCCCAAGAATGTGGAAACCGGAAGTCAGGCCGTGGAGTGCCTGACGCGGGGCGGGACTTCCGCTTCCCCGAGGGAAGCCCGCGCCCACGAGAGCCTGAGAGAAGAAGCCGGAAGCCGACGGGAGCCCAGGAGAAGTAAGCCGGTGTCTGAGGAAGCATGTCCGGCATTGGGGTTCCCATGCGCTGAGGGGAGCCCCCTAGTGCTGCGGTGGCAGGCCAATAGAGGCAGAGGGGCCCGAGGCACCGGGTCGGGGCCTGCCCCCGCCTCTGAAGAAGACGAGCAGCCAACTGAGTCCTTCCAGGGGTGGAGAGACCCCAAGGAGAAGCAGAGTCCCCGGAGAGCAGAAAGCAGCCCGGTAAGTCGAGACCGGCTGGGAAGGGGGCTCCATGTGTTCCAGAGTGCTGCTGGAGCAGGGCATCGATACCCTACCTCTGTCCTGAGCGGGCCCGCCGTTGCGGGCTGCTCCAGCATTGGGGGGCACATTTGTTTATTCATAGAGCCTGGTGTGGCTCTCCTGGGGGCATATTCCATTTTCGGGCGCACGTGTTCTTTCTCTGCCTCCTATTCTTTCCTCCTGTTACCCAATGGCTAGTGCCATCTTTCCTACGCAATAGCCATACTCTGCAATATACCTACCACTGTCCTCATAACCACACGCCCTTCTGATGCCTCCCTTGCTATCTACACTGTGTTTTTCCCAACCGCAGTGAACCCAGCTGAGGCTCTTTTACCTCTTTATGCCTTTTGCATTTTCTACTTCACCTGTGACACCAACCCTGGCCTTTTTTAATCCCTCCGGGACTGTAGTGTTTGCTCTCTATGCGCCCTTTGACACCCTATTGCTCTTAATGCGCTGAGATGCCCCTGGGTGATTCATGCGCGATACAAGAATCACTAACATAACATAACATTACCCAATGTACCCCCTTCTACTGCATTTCTGTTCAACTGGTGAACTTGCCATTAGCCCATCTGATGCCCCATTTATTAGACACCTCCACCGTTGTTGTTATCTGAGCCTATGCTTAGTGTACCACCTTCTCAGTCATACCACAGGAAGAGGCACTGTCTGTCGTTGTCCTTCCATACTGTCAACATACTCCCTACCCCGCCATTCATCTCCTCGATGCCTTCGTCTGTCATTGCATTGTACTGTCTGCAAGACACGCTGACTAAAAGAATGGGGCAGTCACAAAAGCACGTTGTAGCGAAGGGCCTGTTGTATTTGGCCAGTTTACTGGTGTGAGATTTAGTTTTTCAATTTTTGTAGATTATTTCCTCTGGTGTGGATATCTCCCTGTTCGGAGTGTACCTTGCTGCTTCCGCTTCTTAGCCCCGAGCCATATGTTTGCCTTGAAATGATGATGCATTATTCTCTCAGACTCTGCGTGAGAGTCGCCGAGACCTGCTCAGTGACCATGAGATAATCCGAGTAGGCAAGAGGCTCGGCCCACTTAAACTCCCCGGGATGGGGGGCGGGTGGCTCCTGGTTGTTTTTGTTGATGGTTGAGTGTGTGTCAGGCAAGCATGAGGCAGCTCTTTGTGGGAGGAGGAGAAGGGCGGCAGTTACTGCTAGGAAGAACCTGCTGGTACTAAGTATTATTTCTAAACCTGCTGTATGTCAGAAGGGTTGCATTCGGAAGCGTGTTACAACGTTAAGGTCGTGTGATACGATTTCGTATTTTCAGAAAACTCATTCAGACAAATTGTAGAGAGCGACCGTGCATAGTATTTTGTGCACATTTGTTTGTAAATGTTAACAATAACATTTGTACAATCTGTTTAAAACTGGATAGTATTTTTGCTAGATCTATTGCTGCTGGTACAATGGAACTGCGGTTTGCATCCTTCGCCTGCATGGAGGAGAGCGAGAGAGTAGCTAGCCAGGTCTAACAACCAACAGGAGAAATAGGCCTGTATGGTACGGTGTGGCTGTGTGTGTGTGTGTGTGTGTGTGGCTCTGTGTGTGTGTGGCTCTATGTGTCTGTGTGTCTGTGTGTGTGTGTGTGTGTGGCTGTGTGTGTGTGTGTGTGTGGCTCTGTGTGTGTTTGTGTGTGTGGGTCTGTGTGTGTGTGTGGCTCTGTGTGTGTGGCTGTGTGTGTGTGTGGCCCTGTGTGTGTGTGTGCGTGGCTGTGTGTGTGTGTGTGTGTATGGCTCTGTGTGTGTGGCTCTCTGTGTGTGTGGGGGGGCTCTGTGTGCGTGTGGGGGGCACTCTGCGCGTGTGGGGGGGCTCTGTGTGTGGGGGGGCTCTGTGTGTGTGTGCAGGGCTCTGTGTGTGTGGGGGCTCTCTGTGTGTGTGGGGGGACTCTGTGTGTGTGTGTGGGGCTCTCTGTGTGTGTGTGGGGCTCTCTGTGTGTGTGGGGCACTCTGTGTGTGGCTCGGTGTGTGTGTGGGGGGGATCTGTGTGTGTGTGTGGGTCTCTGTGTGTGTGGGGGTGCTCTGTGTATGTGTGTGGGGGGCTCTCTGTGTGTGGCTCTGTGTGTTTATGTGTGTGTGTGTGTGTGTGGCTCTTTGTGTGTGGGTGTGGCTCTGTGTGTGTGGGGGGCTATGTCTGTGTGTGGGGCTCTGTCTGTGTGTGGGGCTCTGTGTGTGGGTGTGGGTCCGTGTGTTTGCGTGTGGAATTTGCAAGAGATTGAGCTATAAGTCTCACTCCTCACAACTCACTAAATTACACTATCCACAATTTAATACTCACTTTCTACTACTCTACTACTCTCTACTACACTCTAATACTAAGAAGTGCTAACTAACTACTTCTCTCTAACATATACTCTCTTTTAAAAGTCATTCGATACTCACTCTACTAAATAGATATACTGCTCCATATACTATCCATAACTCACTACATTACATCTATTTCTATCTACTACTTTTCATTACTCACTACTACTCTGTCTCTACTACTCGCTAACTCCTACACAGTCTCTACACACTATCTACTACTCACTCTGTACTACTCTACACTAATCTACACTACTCGCTAACTACTATTGCCTACAACTCACTCCTACTCTACTCTATACAAGTATACTCTCTATTAATCAACTAGTCACTCTGTACTAACTATTAATCACTGCTAATACTCTCTACTACTCTCTAATGCTTACCTATTTATCGGTTTAAAAAAAAAACAATAAATGAAAAAAATGACATTTGCAATGCCGATAGCTCTAACTTTAACAAAGACGAGACCATTGCATTGTAAATGCTTGTTAATAGAGTTATAAGTGATACCTTGAACTTTGCAATGACCGGCTTCTGTTTTTGTTTTTTCCTCCTTCCTATTTGGGCAATTTGATCAGAGTTGTTCAGGCGGCTGCTGGGTTGAAAAGAAATTAACAGATATCTTGGCAAAAAACTCATAGTAAACGTAAAGACAGCTGAGGTAAGTAAACAATTCAATAAATAAAACGAATTTCATAGCGCGCCTTGCATAGCATTTTGAGATGAGATGAGATGAGATGCAGGGCGCGCTACAAAATTCGTTTTATTTATTCATTTGTTTACTTACCTCGCATTATCCATATTCTGGTGTTTAGCACCCCTCTTCCTGCCCCTCCCCCGCCCCTCTGCCCCACGGAACTCCCTCCACGGGCCGCGGTTGGGTAAAGATATTTAAAATGTGAGCTTCGGATTGAGGAGATGGAATGTGTGGAATAAATGGTAACAAATGCACCTTTCTTTTTCTTATGATTTCAGCTCGTTCCTGGTCCTGAGGACATCCCCACTTAAAATGTGAATAGGGCTCGAAACGCATAGACCTTTTTTCTTGCTAAAACAAATGTGATTCAAAAAATTTGACCAGGCTAACCTTGTTCTTGTTTATACATTGTTGTACATTATCACTTTGGTTACCTGAGTCATCCATTGTTTTGCAAGAGTGCAATGTGGGACAATGGTGTTGTAATATAAAATTAACACTTTTAATAGTAGGTGAATTTTTTTTAATGTTTTCTTCCCCGCTTAGGCTTCTTTTTCATTTTTCTATCTTGACTTTTCTAACCTTTTTCTTTCTGTAACTAGAGCTAGTCTATCTTTTTTCGATACAGGTTAAATATGATGAGAAGATAAGTCATAAATGTGACTATAAATTTGTGGATGTATCATGTAATTGTCTTTGTTTTCTGTGGTTACTTGTGGTTTTATATAAAACAAAAAAAACATGTTTTTTTTAACAATCTAAAATGTTCTCTGCTCAAACGATAAAAAGTAAAAATCTATTAAAAGATTGAAGAATTAAAATAAAAATAAAATTTTGACAATCACTTTGAGTGTCACGTGTGATCGTGGGACACATGATTCATTGTTTATCAGCACTGGCAAGTGTTTTGTTGTAATACTAGTGGGAGTGCAGAACTAATTGTGCCACCCACACAAGTAGCCTTAAAGAGGGAACTCAGGCCAGCCATTGCAGTGCCTGCGCGCAGTTTGTTAAACTGCCATGTTGTTCTGACAAGTGCACTCACTTGCCAGGCCTTACCCTTCCCTTTCTATGCACATCAGACACCCCTATGGTCGGCCCAGGGTACCCCCTGGGCAGGGCGTAGTGCATGTGAAAGGTAGGACATGTACTAAGGTGTGTACCATGTCCTGGCAGTGAAATAATCTCCATTTCGTTTTTCACTGTGGAAAGGCCATCTTGCCCATAGGATAGAATGGGGAGGTTGTGTAATATGTTTTCCGACCTATCTTCCCAAAGACTTAAGATGGAGAGGTGTAGTTTAGTGTGCCTAAAAAAAAAAAAAAAGTTTAGTGTGCCTGAACTCACAATGTAATAACACATATTTTTATGAAGGTGGTTTTTGCATTGTGTGTTTAGAAGCCACTCTTTTAGACGTGGCTACGTTGTTGTGCTTTAATATTCCTGTGTGTCTCTGCCTGGTTGTGGATTGACTGTCTGGATTTGAAAGCAATAGAATCTGGGGAATGTCTTGACCCAGGGAAGGAGGTGAGACAGCAACAGACCTGCATCTGGAGTGTAGGGGGAGGAGTAGCCCCTAGAGGTGAAGAGGCATGGGTTGCTGCCATTAAACAATTGTCCATTCTCCTGCTGAGTGCTTGAGAATCCAGACCCCACTAATCAAAGGAAGAAGGTGTCACTGGCAAGGAGGTACCCAGAACTGGTTTGAACAGGGGTCAGTTGTGGAATTTTAGTTCGTGAGCTGAACATCATCTGCGCCATCTTGCCCATCCCTCAGACTCACGTATGAACTAGAACGGCGGCCATTTTAGGTACCATGGTCTCCCTGTTCACGATCGCCCGTCAGTGCACTTCCCTGACCCTGCAAGCATCCCCCATGCACCCTGGCTGCCCCCGCTCTCACATGCACAAGTCATGAGCCCTCCCCTCCCGCATGACTCTGTCTCTGAGAATCACACCCCGCGCCTGACCAACACCTCCTTTCCTTCCATGAATACCCCTCCTTTGATGACCCCGACCTCTGAGCCTGATTGTCTGCACGGACCGCTGGTCATCCCTCAGCCTGAGGAAACAGTTTATTGCCCACTACTGTATGCACTCGCCCCTCTTCAACGGAGCTACTATTGATCATGACCTCCCCACCCCATGAGATTCGATCAGGCGCACACATTCCAAAGGAATCGGCAGAACACTCAGCTGCGTGATAGCCCCCTCCTATTGTATGAGGGGTAAGGGCCTCTACTGTTGTCATGTTGGAATGGGCCGGAACTGGGGGGGTGCCGGGGATGTCATCCTCATACTTCACAATGTCTCTGTTGTAATAAAGAGTGTTCACATGTCTTAAACCAGTGTATAAAAGACGAAGCCTCAGAGAAACTTGTTAGAGCACCTCGAGACGATACCTTGTTGTCCGATCTGACGTGTTCTGCTCCGTCGGAATAAAACTTGTTTCCTGTCTTCCTGTCTCCAGCGCCTGCCTCTTTATTGGATAACTTTGTATGGTATTAGAGGCGTTTTAACGCCGGGCAAATTTAACTTAGGAAACATCAACTAAATCGCCTGACCATTTTGAATTGATCTTTATCAATTGGCGTCCCAAACGCGGGGCCCATCAGCGACACGTGGATCCAGTGGTAGAGGTCCCGACGACAGAGTGAACGACTGCAACGATCGGGAGAGCTCCTGTCCGATAGACCCTCGTCTGACAGCCGATCATCTGAACTTCACTGATTCCGAGCAGACCTCTCCCGAGCGATCTACGGTCCTGACTGGGAACCACCAGGAGTGCCGCGATAGCAACAGAGAGTAGAGGACGATCGGGCGCTGGAAGCGGAAGACGAGAAACTGTCCATGCGGTCCGGGTAAGGTCGTGACACACGACGAATTGCGAAATTGATTGATTGTTCTTATTGATTGAAATACTAGTATTTGCTTTGTCGCTCTCTGAGATATTCGCTGCCTGCAAACGGTGAGGAATAGGAATATTCTATCTCCCTTTGCGGATAGTGAAGGGTAGGTAACGCGGACTTTTGTCCCCCATTGTAATCTGCCGTGCCTATTTTTCTCCCCATTGATTGATTGATTGAATCGAACATTGAATTGTTCGAAGTTGGTTCTCTTAAGGATCTTCTCTGCTTACAAACGGGGAAGAATAGGAATATTCTCTCTCCCTTTGTAGAGAGTGAAGGGTAGGTAACGCAGGCTTTTGCCCCCATTGTATCCCGTCGTGCCTATTTCATTCCTCATTGATTGATTGTTTGTCCAAACATTGACTGTTTGGAATTGGTTCTTTTTGGAGGTATTCTCTGTTTGCAAACAGCGCAGAATAGGAATATTCTGTCCAGCCTTTGCAAGTAGTGAAAAGATAGGTAGTGCAGGCTTTTGCCCCCATTGTAATCCGTCATGCCTATCTTCTCCCCATTGGTTAGTAGTTGGGTCAACCCGGACCGCTTATTAGAGATGAACCATCCAGCTCCATTGAAAGGCACCCCTAATAAGGACATGTTTACTAAGCAAGGACTAGTCGCTATAGCTTATAGTAAGTTATGGCATAAATATACAAAAAGGATCCCGAAAGTCAGTGGCCACTGATAGGTTCTTTTGATGAAAATAAAATAAAAATGTTGGAAGCAGCTGTAAAAATAAATAAGGCAACGCCCACTATGCTCGATAGTATTGGCATGTGGCGCAAATAAGCAGAACAGCGAAGGAAAAGAGAAGAAGCAAAAATAGTGAAGGAGTTACGAAAAGCAGCCCATCTGGCCGCAAAAGAACTAGATGAAGAAATAAGAAGAAAAGAGGAAGTTAAACAAACACAAGAATCAGGACTGGCAGGCCAATGCCCTGTCAGGACCCCCCTACGCTCTACCCGGAGATGCCCTCTAAACAGCGGGCAAATGACGAGTTACTGCTCGGTCCTCCAATTATCTACATGCCCCCTCCTTATGCTCCCTGCCAGCCTCTAGCACAACACTCACCAGTTCAAAATACAGGCGAGGGTGACCCTAGCGCTAGTGCCCCGACTCTTACGGCCTTCTCACCGGCCGCATTAGTAACAACATCAGATGAACTCGAGACTGGCAAACAGCCAACAGCCAGACCAAATAGGTTGAGCAAAGACGAGCGGGATGGAATTGACAAAATAGCAAAGACGCTGGTAGAACGGAAGGAGAGCGAAGAATATACGATGAATATGCACAACTCACATGCCGGTAGTCACAGACGGCATTTCATTTTACGGTTCAGCTACCACACCCTGAATGCATATGAGGATAGGTACCAGAATAAGGGTCCTGCTAAACTGACGGCTCTATATAGAAGGGTCGATGTTGGAGATGGGACTGAGAGCGATGTGACGGACCTCTTCATGCAAACACTTGAAGTCTTCCGCCACCTCGCGGAACAGAAACCAGAGGTCAAGATCACAGTCCTTGAGAGGGTTGAGCCCCCATTAGAAGCAGCCAACACTATGATGCCTATCAGAGAAGCCGCCCCCTACTGGGTTCCCCCAAGAGGTCAGGGAACAAACGATGATATCAACCACGCAGATGCAAAAGGGAGGGTTGTGTATAACTGGGTTTACCAACCATGGGATCGGCAAGATATTTTAACTTTTAGACAAACCCTGCCCGATTTAAGAAAGAACCCTACAGCATTTTATACCGAACTAGGCACAGCCTTGGGCTCAACCATAATGACCCTATCGGACATTGATTTGTTTTTCGGGTTGTGTCTGCCGGCCGATGTGTGGAAGCAAATCCGGAAAGCCGACCACACAGATCTGTTCGGACACACCTGGAAACAACTCAATGAACTAGATAGGCAGCGAGAGCCCGGAAAGAAACCTGTAAAAGACATACTGGAACTCCCCGACAAAATAGTGCAGAAGCTAAAGACGTTGATCCCAGAGAAGAAGGTAGACTGGTCGGTAGTCACGGCTTGCCGCCAGAAACCTCAGGAGGACGTATCAGAATACGTCTCCCGATTCGAGACGGTTTTCTCCGACTACAGTGGCCAAGACATGACCACCGCAACCGGACAACACCTATTCGTACAAAACTACGTAAAGGGGCTATCGCAAGAGGTCTCCCAAAAGTTACAGACGAGCGAGAGTAGTTGGGGAGCCTCCAAACCTGCAGCTATCCTTCAGATGGCTCAGTATTACGAACACCAAAAGAACGAGAACGAGAGGGCGACTGAGAGAAAGAAAAAGGACTTAAAGGAACGAGTGATGATTGCGCAATTGCAGGGAGTGACTACAGGAAGGGAACGGTATAGGGGAAACTACCAGTCGAATGCCCCTCGGAATCCGCCCCTTAGAGACCGCAACCCCACGCCCGGCGCTCCACGAACCGACCTCGATGAGAACCAGTGTGCATTTTGTAAAGAATTTGGACATTGGAAGTCTCAATGCCTGGCCCTTCGGGAAATGATTAAAAATAAAGAGACAAGGGACATGACAAATGGCCCCAAAACTGGAGGGCAGGGGCGAGGGCAGACCCACGACACCACCAATGACCGACCTGGCAGACCAAACACATTTGACCGCCCCGACAGAATCAGTGCCAACAGTCCGACTGCAACAATATGAAACATTTGCATAGGACGGCCAGATGCAAGGGAGGGATCCAGTCGAGCTCTGTGTTGACCAGCAAGGTCCTTACGTCACTGCTAAGGTCCTGGGTACAAAGTCTCCATTCTTGGTAGACACTGGAGCGACACGTAGTGTATTATCAAAGCGACTGATTCCAAGGGCACCCTTGTCTGGCTCACACATTACATCGATAGGTTTCTATGGAACGCCCTCCACTAATCCCCTGTCTGTACCTATCTCCTTTGACCTAGGAAACAATCCCACTGACACAACGTTTTTGCTCTCCTCCAACTCCCCTGACGCCATTATGGGTATTGATTTACTGAAACATTTCCGAGCTACTATTAGGTGTTCCCCGGATGGAGTCTGAGTCATCCTGTACGACAACCCGAGCATGTCCAGACCCTACCCCACACGACATATGTACACCATAACAGATGCTGACCTATCCTTGCTCGATACCCTACCCCTGTACCTATGGGCCAGAAACGACTCGGATGTAGGACGAATGATGATCGATCCTGTACACATAACTGTTCGACCAGATGCAATACTCCCGAAACTCCCACAGTACCGGATATCGCCCGAAGGCGAGAAGGCGTTGGTAGCGATTATTCAGTACTTGGTAGATGCAGGAGTGGTAGAGGAAGTGGTTAGTAATGTCTGCAATAGCCCTATCCTACCCATTATTAAGAAGCAAGGTGAGGGAGATGAGAAAGCGTACCGCTTCATCATCGACCTGCGAGAAGTCAACAAAGTGGTGGTACCACAGTACCCTGTAGTCTCAGACATCGCCTCCATTCTGACTCTCATCCCGTCCACTGCCACCACCTTCACCGTTATTGATCTTAAAAGTGCATTTTTCTCTATCCCCATCCATCCAGACAGCCGTTATCTCTTCGGCTTCACTTTAAAAAACCGTTCGTACCGATTTTGTAGAGCTCCCCAAGGCTATACTGAAAGTCCCAGCATTTATAGCCAGGCCCTCAAGAGACAGTTGGACGCTGTCCAGCTACCGGACGGAGTGGTGTTGATCCAATATGTCGATGATATCCTTTTGGCGGCCGACACCACTCCACTTGCAATCACGGCCACTATCCAGCTCTTGCACTTTCTTGCGGAGAATGGCCACAAAGTCTCCGAAAAGAAACTACAGTTTTGCCAGCCTCAAGTGACTTACCTAGGCCATCTCCTGTCCAAAGAAGGGAGGAAACTTACGCCCGACCGAATCCAAACCATCCTAGATACCCCCATCCCAAAAACACAGAAACAAGTCCGTTCATTGGTGGGCCTTACCTCTTTTTGTCGACAATGGTTACCGAATTTCAGTCTCATCATAAAACCCCTACTTTCCCTGTTGGTCAAAGATGTCCCTTTCCCACTCCCTTGGACCTCCGAATGCCAAGCATCCTTTAAGGAGCTGCGGGATGCCCTTTGCTCGGCACCCGTCCAGGGAACGCCGGATTACTCCAAGCCCTTCTCCCTCTTCACTCACGAAAGGGAGGGATGCGCATTATCTGTTCTAACTCAGCCCATCAGCGCCAAACAACGCCCTTGTGCCTACTTCTCTGCCACTCTTGATCCAGTCGCCAGAGCTTTACCTGCCTGCCTTCGAGCGGTAGCCGCTGCTGCTGTCTCTATCCGCCAGAGTGAGGGAATTGTACTTTCGAACTCCCTCACGGTATTAGTACCCCATGCAGTTGACACCCTTTTGAACCAGACCAAGACTCAACACCTGACTAGTGCACGACTGACAGGGTACGAATTGACTCTACTTGCCCCCCACATCACGTTGAAGAGATGCACGACATTGAATCCTGCTACACTATTGCCCTTACCTGAAAATGACCCCGATGTACCCCCCACACACGACTGTGTGACCCTCACGGACGAACAGACTAGGAGTAGAATTGACCTCCGAGACATTGCTTTTACAGACCCTGATGGAGAACTATAGGTAGATGGCTCATGTATCAAACTCCCAGATGGCACCACTTCAGCTGCCTATGCGGTGACGACAGCCCGGACAGTAATTGAAACAGCTCGCATCACACAGCGATCCGCACAGGCGGCAGAACTAATTGCCCTCACACGAGCGTGTATCATAGCAGCAGGAACCACGGCGAACATTTACACGGACAGCCAGTATGCCTTCGGGGTGGTTCATCATTTTGGGCTCCTGTGGAGGGAAAGGGGATTCCTGACGTCCCACGGCACGCCCATCCTTCACGGAGATCTAGTCTCCGCCCTAATTGAAGCAGTTCTCCTCCCCAAACGATTAGCAGTAATCAAATGCCAGGCACACAAGAAGGTGACAGATTTAGTCGGACAGGGAAACGCACTAGCCGACATCACTGCCCGAACCACAGCTGAGAATAGGACAACAACACGCATGTATGTGACCAGGTCACAGGCAGAAAAATGGACCGACGCTAGGGAAACGATTAGGGACATCCAATCGGCCAGCACACCCCACGAACTGACTTTGTGGGCACGGGTGGGTCTAAGGGACGATGAAGGCTGCTGGCGGACAAAAGACACGAACAAATGGTTGATGCCCGACTCATACTTGATCCCCATACTGACAATGGCACACTCCCCTGCACACATAGGTTCTGCCCCCATGATTGAACTCATTTCCAAAGTCTGGCACAACAACAAGATCCCCGACGCGGCCAAACGCCTGGTCCAGCAGTGCCTTATCTGCCTACAGCACAACCCCGGGAAAGGAACTGTAGTACCCCGGGGAGGGTTTGGGATCCCCGACCACCCCTTTGAGGTCCTCCAGATGGATTACATCCAGCTGGAGAGGTGCCAAGGCTTGAAGTACGTATTAGTCATTGTATGTGCCTTCAGCAAATGGGTGGAAGCCTATCCGACCCGAGATAACACTGCCATGACTACTGCCAAAGTGCTACTGAAAGAGTTTTTCCCTCGCTACGGCCTTTGTCGAATTTTATGGAGCGACAATGGCCCCCACTTCATAGCTGAAGTTATCCAACTAATCCTGAAGGGGTTGGGGGTAAAACAGAGGTTCCATGCAGTCTTCCACCCCCAATCCACTGGCCTGGTTGAGCGACACAACGCTACACTGAAACTGAAACTGTCAAAGATAGTAGCCACCACAGGACTTAAGCGGCCAGATGCCCTCCCACTGGCACTACTATCGATGCGCTCCACTCCCACTAAGCACCACTTGACCCCCTACGAGGTTGTGTTTGTGCGACCAATGAACCTCTGGACTGCTCCCAAACCGACATCCATTCACGACGTCCCCGACGTCCTACTGTCAGATTATTTATACAAGTTAACTAAAACGTTGTCTGTCATTCATCAACAGGTGCAGCAGGCTATCCCTGATGCTTCCAGGGGTCCCGGCCACGATATCCAACCGGGAGATTATGTTCTAGTCCGGAACTTTCAACGAGCTAAGAGTCTGGAACCCCGGTGGACGGGCCCCTGGCAAGTACTGATCACCACTCGGACGGCTCTTCGAGTGGAGGGAAAGAGGCACTGGCTGCACGGCCATCACTGCAAGAAGGTCTCCTCGACCCTGGCCACGACAGACCACGTCAGCACCCAAGAAGAACTCCTGGACAAAGACGACCATCACTGAACTGCTATCCTGATACCGAGGCACTTGAACTTGCAAAACACTCTGATCCCACTGTGCCATCCCGAGAAGGGTATTTCCTGCGTCGAAAGGAGGGAGCTTCGGCTAAGTAGGCCACTGACTAAGTTAAAAATCTCAGAACGGTGGCCCAAAGCAACCAAGGGCTACCCGGAGAGAAGCTAAACAAAGTCTGTGGTTCTGCCCACTACCGAGCACCTTGAAGATGAAGATGATGGAAGCACCAGCTAAGAAGATGATGGAAGCGCCAGATAAGAAGACGTCGGAAGCAACAGGAAATACCCACTACAGGAACCCAAAGACTGATAATTTGCACTAATCAAAGACAATCGCTTTCTTCATTGTCTTCCTCTTTTGCCTCCTCCTCATGACTTCCTTCTGGATCTTGGAAGAAAGCACACCCGCTCACCAGATGTTGCCGACCACTGTACAGCCAACCACCATGAAAGAGCACTACCTGATCACCCTTTCACCTCAGCTCCGAGAAAGGCGTAAGGAGTTCTGGAACAATTCCTTTGTGCAACTGTTGCACCAGCACAACCTTGCTGCAAATGCCACGAACTGCTGGATCTGCGGGTTGCTCCTGCATGCCACCGGACACTCCATCCCCTTCATCCCTTCTCCTTTCTCAGTTCACGGCTCCTGCCTCGCCTGGTTGATCCTCTTGCAGGAAAGCCACAAGGACAACGCCGCTTCTGGTCAAACAGTGTCGCACTTCTACTATGGGGTCTGGCTGAACAAAACAGGAAAGACTTCTGCCCCCTTTTGTCCTGTGATTTCAGGTTCAGCCTTCCTTACAAACATCCCTGCCAAAGAAAGAGTCGAGATGCAAGTGCTCCACAATCCAGCCAGACCCACCTTCTCCCACCTACGGAAACAAACGGCTGCCACCCTGACCGTGGCCCTGTCTGTCATCAATGTCACAGGACTCGTATGCCTCGAAGGCCAGGGAACGTAGCTGGTGGGTCACAGTTCCTGTCGCATCACCAAAACATTGGTCTCAGCTGACCCCCCCCTCCTTTGTTGCTTCCCCGAATATGTACTTTGTTTGTGGCACCAAAGCTTACACTTGGCTCCCGAAAGGCTGGAGGGGTACGTGCTACATCGCCTTCATTCTTCCTCCCACATATGTGGCCCCAGCCTACCATCACCGGCAAAAGCGTGCTGGAGACATTGGACAAGCCGACTCCACCGGAGCACAGTTCCTGGATGCGGCGAAGGGACTTGTTCCTCTGTGGGGCCCAATGGCAAATAGCCGCGCTATCCGACACCTGACTCAGGCAGTGGAAACAACCATTAACATCACCGCTGGCATCCTCGCTAACAACACGGCTGAGCTTCAGGCAGTCCGCCTGGTGGCTCTTCAAAACCGTCTTGTTCTAGATGTGGTTCTGGCCGACCGTGGAGGTGCATGCCGCATCATCGGCTCCAGCTGTTGCACCTACGTGCCAGATAACTCACCTTCAGTCTACAAAGCCATCGAACACCTCCACAGACTGTCCTCAGAGGTTCATCAGGAGCAGGAAGGATGGTCGCTTGGAGGCTGGTTCTGGGACACTTTGAAGGACTGGGGATGGAGATTGTTTACGTTTATATTGATGCCAATCATGATACTGTGTGGGTGTTGCTTGGGTATTCAATGTTTACCACCTTTGTGTTCACTCATTTCCAACTGTATGTGCCCTAAGACTCTGGACTTTAAAACTGAGCACATGAGTCCCCTCTACGAGATAGAGGTACGTGGTCTCATGGGGATCGATCCGAACTGACAAGCTGGCGAGACATGTTAAAAGGGAGGACTGTGGAATTTTAGTTCGTGAGCTGAACACCATCTGCGCCATCTTGCCCATCCCTCAGACTCACGTATGAACTAGCACGACGGCCATTTTAGGTACCATGGTCTCCCTGTTCACGATCGCCCATCAGTGCACTTCCCTGACCCTGCAAGCATCCCCCATGCACCCTGGCTGCCCCCGCTCTCACATGCACAAGTCATGAGCCCTCCCCTCCCGCATGACTCTGTCTCTGAGAATCACACCCCGCGCCTGACCAACACCTCCTTTCCTTCCATGAATACCCCTCCTTTGATGACCCCGACCTCTGAGCCTGATTGTCTGCACGGACCGCTGGTCATCCCTCAGCCTGAGGATACAGTTTATTGCCCACTACTGTATGCACTCGCCCCTCTTCAACGGAGCTACTATTGATCATGACCTCCCTACCCCATGAGATTCGATCAGGCGCACACATTCCAAAGGAATCGGCAGAACACTCAGCTGCGTGATAGCCCCCTCCTATTGTATGAGGGGTAAGGGCCTCTACTGTTGTCATGTTGGAATGGGCCGGAACTGGGGGGGTGCCGGGGATGTCATCCTCATACTTCACAATGTCTCTGTTGTAATAAAGAGTGTTCACATGTCTTAAACCAGTGTATAAAAGACGAAGCCTCAGAGAAACTTGTTAGAGCACCTCGAGACGATACCTTGTTGTCCGATCTGACGTGTTCTGCTCCGTCGGAATAAAACTTGCTTCCTATCTTCCTGTCTCCAGCACCTGCCTCTTTATTGGATAACTTTGTATGGTATTAGAGGCGTTTTAACGCCGGGCAAATTTAACTTAGGAAACATCAACTAAATCGCCTGACCATTTTGAATTGATCTTTATCACAGTGACCCCCTAAACACAAAGACTTCAAAGACATTTAGGGGTATAACTATGAGAGCTGAAGCCCCTGAACTTTGGAGAGATGGCTTGATCAAGAGTGAACAAGACTGAAGCTACTTCGTGGTCAAGAGGAACCTTTGCCAAGGAAGAAACAACTGAAGAGACTGAGGGAAAGAACTGACCCTTGCTGTGTGTTGTGGGGCTGGCCTGTAGTTTGCTGTTTTAACCAAGGAGAGGCTAAATGGTCTTTGCTGTATGCTGTGTCCCCCTGCTTGAAAGGACTTTCCTGTGCTGTGTCCTGAAGTAACTTATCCCCAAGAGCCTGAGGTGAGCTGGCTCCCTGTTGCGGAAACTAAGGAACACAAAAGTTTCTAGGAGAGTCTCAGCGACGCTGTGTGCATGTGCTTTTTGGCAGCCTGAGACCCTCGTAAGAAGTGCCCTGTGATCATGGCACCTGGAATCCAAGCGACGCTGTGTGCGTGTGCTTTTTGTAGCCTGAGCCCTTTGTGAGGATTGTTCTGTTATCTTGTGCATCGGAATCCAAGTGAGTCTCAACTACGTTGTGTGCGTGTGTTTTGTGCAGCGTGAGACCTTCGTGAGGATTGCCTTGTTATCGTGCACATCCGGAATCCAAGTGAGTCTCAGCTACGCTGTGTGCGTTTGCTTTGTGCAGCCTGAGAACTTCGTGAGGATTGCATTGTTATCATGCACCCGGAGTTAAAGTGAGTTTTTGCGATGCAGTGTGCGTGTGCTTCGTGCAGCCTGAGACCTTCGTGAGGAGTGCACAGTGATCGTGCACCCGAAGCTCAAGTGAGTCTCAGCGACGCTGTGTGCGTGTGCCCTGTGACAGCCTGAGATCTTCGTAGCAGTAGCTGCCTGGACCGGTAGCCCCGGAGGAGCTAAGCCGCCGGTCCGAGCCCACTGTTGCCAGAGTGGGACCTCGATCCAACCTCGTCGAGGGAGGATCTGAGTCCTGCTGCCCGGAATTCACAAAGATTGCATTGGAGGCCCAAGTCGCTGGAAGCGGAGAGGAGAGCGAGGTCGCGCCACCCAGGTAACGTGTGTCGACGCCTGGTGGGGGTGTGGGCTCGGAGGGAGACGGTCTCAGCCTCTCTGATTCGGGCACCTTCATTATCATCATCACTATGATTACCAACCCCACCACCCCCATTAACACCAATACTATCATTACTATACTATAACTACCACAATTCCCATTACCATAACCAATTACTATCATTACATCACCACCATCACCATCGACATTACCACCTCTACCAGCATTACCACCAGCATTACACCACCTTTACCCCATTGCCATTACTGCCACATCCATTACCACTGACACTTCCAACTGTAACTGCCACCACCAATACTAGCACCACCCTTAACACCACCTTTAACACTACCATGATATTCATCAACATTACTATCACTGTCGTGAAGACTGACGCAACACTATTACAATCACTACCTTTACTGGCATCATTATCACCCACACCACAATTCTCACCACCATGACGACTGTTATTATCGCCACCACCTCCACCACTACCAGCACCACTACATTACAACAACCACTACCACTAATATTACCACTATCAACAATACAATGACCATGGCCACGGCTACAAAAATTAGCACCACCATTATCACCAACACCGTTAACTCCACCACCACTTTTACTTCACCACTGCCAACATTATCACCACCATTACTGCCATTACCAATACTACCAAAACAGTTACCCGATAACACTATCTCTGCCCCACCACCCTCACCAATATTACCATCAGCACCACCACTGTCACTATCACCAACACCTCTAGCACCACCACTATGCCGTCACCCACACTATCATCATCATCACCACTATATTCTCATTACTACTACAACCAACATTATGGCTGCCATCATTATCACCACCTCATTCCCACCAACAACATTCATACCACCATTAACATTATTATTACCCCATAATGACCACTATTACTACCACTATCATTATTGTCACCATTACTACTATCACCACTACTTCCACCATCATCATTACCACCAGTACCATCAACATCAGTTTCACCATTACCACCACCATCATGTCCGGATTTCACTGGAATTCAGGGCAGGGAGTCTGATGCTAACCCCACTCTTTCCTCTTTTAGTCAAATAAGATCACAAATGAACTCAGAGGGCCCAATTCACAAAGCTACTTATGTGTAGTAAAGTTACAAGTGCGTAGTCTTGGCATTCGGGGCAGAATCACCGCTCTCAGGGTGAAATTTCCGCACTGCAGTTCTGAGTGCGGAGATTCCTCCCCAAGGGCGAAGATTCAGCCACGAGTGTGGAGACTTCACACTCGTTACTTTTACTACTTGTAAGTACCTTCATTAATCAGGCCCCAAGTTCTGAAGTGACTGTACAGGGGGAAAAGGGGAAGGGAAACTGGTAGAAATCATGTAGCAACAACCCTGGGTCTGCATTTAACAGACCGGTAACCCCTGTAAACCTATAAGACAAGTTATTTTTAATATAAATATACTTGTGTGTAAAAGGTAACAATGTCTTGTGAGATTCAAAACATTGACTTACCAGTAACCAATGGCTTACCAGTGGGCATCCCCCGCTGTTAGACATTACAAATCCACTTGATCAAGATGCCTGGGTTGGTGTATGCAGAGGGACCTGTATCCCATATGGTCAGATGTTTCCCTGGTGTTAAACTTCCTATCTGATTTGGCATTAAAAGGGATGGCTTACTGTTGGTAAACTACTTCAGATCAGCCATATCGGCTCGCCATGACCCCATTGAATGCCTTCCCGTTGGACAACACAGGCTGATGTGAAATTAACGAGAGGTATCAGATTGTTAGTAACACTGGAGCAATGGAATTTATCCCTGTGGGATTGAAATAGAGTCCTAACTCTATTCCTATTGTGGCAAAGCAATAAGTACCTGTAAAGGAAAGAGTTGTCTGGTAAGTTGGCAATGCTAATCTGCTTGTCTTGCAGAAGAGTCTTGGGCGTCAGAGCCATTGATATTAGAGGTAGAATTCTCACCCCAGAAGGGTTACTTTCCACATATCCAGACGGATGAAGACTAATAGTAAGGTGGTAGCCTTCCTTTAATGATAATCGCAAATTATGTGTAATGTGGTGCATTAAGGTGTATGAAGCTATGACATTGGAACTCCAACCCTCAGGGGAAAGGCAACCTGTTATCTCTCTCAGGAAAGCATTTGAAGCGGTCTCTTGCACCACCATTGCCTGGTGGGTCAGATGGGTGATGCAAGAAATATAGAATAAAACATTCCCTAGCTTACATGACAGAGAATTTTCAATTCTATTAAGGACACAGAGGCGAGGATTATTCCACCCAAGCTCCATAGATCTTCTTCTCTCATCCACTGATCAGGTATTCAATTTTTTAGTAGGACGTACTTTGTGTCGAGTAAGTACTGTGGATATCATGACGAAATTGTACATATCTATGTTTTTTGTTGCATGGGAAAGAAGTTTAAAGGATATTACTTCATCAGTTAAAGCATCTTTTGCCTCCCTAGGTAATGAATCTTCCAAACAAGAATAACAGAGCAGGCTGGGATGCTTTTCGTCACACAAAGAAAGAGGGATAGGAAACAGAGAGGAATGATTATTTACTGATAATGGGACTTCCTATTGCCTTGACATGGTTGATGTTTTCTCTTCCTTCTCCACTTTCCCTAAGGTTCGCGGAAAGGTAGTTTGTTGGATATTGATGCAATAGCATATTGATGCTATACCAAATAAAGCGAAGAAAGACAGCAAAATCCTCACCTCTGTGTGATTAATAGAATTGAGAATTCTCTGTCACGTTAGCTGGGGAACTTTTTATTATCTATGATTCGTTGTGAATCTCCAGGTGATATGTCAAATGAATATGTGGGTGAGAGTGAGTGTGAAAGAAGTTATGTTGTAAATGGAGACAACATACCAGGAAATTGGCGGCCCTGATCATTTGAAGCGCTCCGGCCACGATATTATGGTGCGCTCCCTCCGGCCATTAAAACAGGCCTCCCTCCGGCCAGGATAAAGTAGCCGGCCGTAAGTAACAACAGAGAAAAACTGGGAGGTCTATTGGGTGAAAGAGAAGTGACCACGAGAAACTGACACACACCACTGTCACGAATAACGGTGAGGGTCCATCAGTGATGAAAGAGTCCTATCAGCCCACCCATTTGGTGGAACCTCGT
Source organism: Lissotriton helveticus (assembly GCF_964261635.1). Taxonomy (NCBI): domain Eukaryota; kingdom Metazoa; phylum Chordata; class Amphibia; order Caudata; family Salamandridae; genus Lissotriton; species Lissotriton helveticus. Next base: position 851,000,024 of record NC_136057.1, on the reverse strand, counting down.
CATCTAGGACCTTATCAGCAGGTACTCATATGGCCAAGCTCAAATGTACTCGCTTGGTACCAACAGTTCCCATACTGAAAGAAGATGAGTCCTCACTGCGAGTGGTACTGATAGGGTGCAGTGCTCAAGAAAAAGTGCGTGGTTAAAATGGCGGTCAAGGTAGAATTTTTTTTTTTTATTGGTATCTCCCTGGACGTCAGATTAAAACAGATGTGACAACAGTGTGACAATATCACTGTCAGGTAAGCATCTAAGAATTAGGCCAACATGTTTCTGCCTTTAGTGTATAATTTTACAGGCATTCGTCAGGGCCAAGCTGTAAAAAACGGCTACTGCAACATCTATTGTATTCACTATATGAAAAAATTAGGAAATCAAAACAAACTATATGGCATGGTTTTTGAGGTAAGTTGAGTCATGTGGCTAGGTCAGCCACCCTACCGTATCTGGTAGATAAACCATGCGTAGCCGGCCGCCTTTCGCTCTCTTAAATTGCGCGCTCCAGTAGCAGGATATGACATCCCCTGCATCGAGGTCAGGCTGCCGCGCCGCCGACTGCTCCCGTCTCGCGGTTTTTGTGACAGACAGTTACAGCCGCAAGTGTCGAGGCCCATGATGGCGGCGTTAATAATTTATTTGGGGACACTCTGTCAGTGTTCCCAAATAAATTATAAAGGCCGCCGCCCCGAAAATAGTGCCGCCTGGGGCAGACCGCCCCCCTCGCCCCCCCCCTAGCTACGCAAGTGCAGGAAAAAGAAAAAAAAAATACAGAATATCTCACCTACATCCACAGGCCTTCAAAAACAAAAAGTAGGAAAAAAATAGGCCAAGTGTGGTAAAAGTGACGGGGATTGGGAACCAGGAGTATGTGGAGAGGGTAATGTAATGCTTCTGATCAGTGAGGCTACGTCTGCTCAATGGTTTATAAGGTCATGTGCATTGTCGCGTAGGGGTAAGTGCTTGGATGGCTGTATCAATTCAATCAGTAGAGTGTCTGTTGGTAGGAGGTGAAGTAGTACACGCAAATATGTCATCATAAAAGGACGTTATGAAGAAGAATTAACCATGGTGAAGGGCATTCTCTTGCTACACATGTCATTTGAAGTTGACTATCGATGACACAACACACCTTGAAACATAGGGCATCTATATCAGTAGCAATGCCTTAAATAGTTACGTCAAAACAATAATAAATCAAGCCAAGGGTAGTCAACGGATACTGGTGTGATATCCAGTCCAAATAGTGAATGAACTGCCTCAGGCTCCAAAAGCTAATGAATAGACAGAAGCCAAAAAACCCTAAGGTTCTGAAGGTACATGCCCACTGATCTGGCAGTGATATTGTTGACACAGCCACTGTAAAGTCCACAAATTCGATGTATTGATTTTTTCCTTCCAGTAGAAACAGGCTAATATTGCGGCCTGCACACTCTACAAGCAAACTGCACATCAATGGAAGGGGGGCTAATATTATGGCATGGAGCCTCGTAGGAGTCAGTTGAAAAAAACAATTATTCGGTGCACTGGAGTCCACACCTGTTCTTGAGTATCAACAGTGATTAGGGAAGGTAAAAAAGAAAATAATACACAAGTGTCACCTCCGATACCAGGATGATAATAAAGCATAGCATATCTGTATTAAGGCAATGCGATCTCACCCCTTGTTCTTTTATTTTAAAACACATTTGTATTGCATTTTTAGAGGTATTTCATAATAGTACATACAGTGAACTTATACAATTGAGTTTAACAGGACGCCTAAGCATAATTCATGGGTTTGAGACTCTGCTAGTCGTAAGTGTGTCTCGCTTGGGTCAGGGGGATTAGTACATGGTAGGAGGGATGTTTGAGCAGTTATGAGGGGGGGAAGATAGGGTAGTGGTAGTGGCAGCCCCATAAGGCCTTGTCTTGCTGCATGACAAACCGTCCACTGTATGTGTGGGTCATGGTACATGTTCATGTTGTGCCCACTGGTGCGGACCGGTGAGGTCCGCTTTTCAGAATTGCAGGTTCCAGGGATGGAAATTGCGAGTGTTGGTTGTGCTCCAGGACCTCTCCGTATCATTGGGGTCATGCCAGGACTAGCCTCCTTATCAGTGTCTGTGGGGCCTACGTATGTTGGGAAATGTCTCTCAAGCTTGTATGCACACAGGTGTTTCATGGCCTCTGCGGTAGCATAGTATAACCAGCTCCAGTTCTGCCCAATGTTTACTAGGCCTATCCATTGCAGTATGCTCGGTCCCTTGGCCACGATCCAGTTAGTAGGTATGGTCCTTTTAGGTCTCGCCTATGCAGCGTGCATGCGTTGCATAGGAGACCTTTAGCCGTCGTTCTGCTCTTTTTCGAAGCACATACTCGTGCTTGTGGCAGCATACAGCTTGCGGGAGTGCGCAGCGGCGCTCCATAAGCACGAGTGTGCGCTTTGAATAAGAGCAGACTGCTCTCTCCAGTGTGCGCGCTGTCACAATCTGTCACAATTAACTTTCGCGGCCGCTCTCCTCGGCACAGCCCCTCCTCCATACAGTCAATTGCTGCTAGTCACACTCCTGGAGACCAATTGCAGCGGCTTTGTGCTACATAAAATGTAATAGAATTTGTTGCAATTGTTTGTTAATGCAGCGCGAGGCGCGCGCTTGTTATAGCCGCGTATGTTCCTCTTTTTGTTTGTGCCTTCCTGCTGCTTATTTATCAATACATCATCTTTGCAGTCCTTTCAGGGAAGAAAGTAAAAGTTCACTCTTCCCAAAACATGGCCAAATGCTTGATTGGCAGATTATGTCATTGTTTGAAGTAGTATCCCAAAACGAAGCCGCCAGCACAATAAAGTTAGTCCTTCTTCATTTTTGATTCGATCATCCTACTTTGCTGAAAACAGTTCGCTAAACTGTAACGATAATGTGCCAGCCGGCTCGGCGGGGTCCCCGTGGTGACTGCACGCGCGCTTGATATGATCTGTTAATTGGCACAGGCGGATTAATCACGGCTACGACGGAGTCGCTATTACAGCTCCTTGTTTCCTTCGTCGTTTTTAGTCTAGAGCATTTTGTAGGAAACTACCTTACAAGACACTTAACACTGTCTATTTATCAGCAGCTCGGTTATAAGAAGACCAAAATATTCCTAGCCATACTTTTAGTTGTTTCTACATCTGATAGTCACAAAGTATGGTGAGAATCTGGAAATGCTTATTCCATAGCATGTTGTTGGGCGCTAGGGCCACGTCTCTGTTCAATCTAAAGCAGGCTGTTAGGACCCGTTACTATGCCGAAATGGATATCCCAAGTAGCAATGAGTGAGTGCGTGAGGCAAGAGGCCAGCACTTGTTTGGTTCCTTCGGCCAGCAATCCATTCAACCCTCCATCCAGCCTCCTGAGCCATCCTTTCTCCGCCCCTTAGATCCTTCTTTCCATCCATTCTTACTTTTCCCTTTCCATTTATTCATGTATCCACCCTTCACTCCGTCTTTCTTCCCATCAGTCCATCTCTGTATCTTTCTCCCCCCTGTCTATTTCTACATCTTTCTCCACATCTGTCTTGCTCGGTGTATTCATCTTTCCCTCCATCTATCCCTCTTTCTGCCCCTCCCCCGGTCTTTGATTTCATATTTTCTTGTCGCGTGTGTTCTCCCACTCCATAGTTCTACCATGCTATTCCCTTTCAGTGGTTTAATGAGGATTTGTTTGGAGCCCGTTTGATCAAAGTCAAAAGAGAAATAAATAAAGTAAAGATTGCATGCTATACAAACGCCCAAGTGGCACTCACCCACTTAAGATACTAAAGTGCGGAGTTCGTGATTCTCGTGGTGCAGCCCACACTATACAGACTGGCACCACACAGAGCTCGCTGCGCTCCAAGAACATCCTTCGAGTGAGAATAGACGGCGGTGGACAAGAGATTTAGGTCACGATCAATTAAGAGACAGCTTTTTTAAAATGGAAGATGTTTGTTATTCTGGCTTATGTCAAGTCACTTCCACGCACAGGATGGCTGGTTATTCGACATCTAATGCAAAAATCCGATTAGAAAACAATGCGTAGTTTTCAGCTTTTGTTCACAGAGCAGCAGGAGCTCCCATAGTTTAAAGAGCAATAGAATCTTGAACTGTTTCTTGGAATTCTGTGAAATCTTTACATTACTGTACTTGTCCTGCTTGTAGTGTTCTCGTAGTCTTATTTTCTAATTGATTCTCTCTCATACTATTCTATTGTATTCCCTTTCTTGCTATTTCACTCTATTTCTTTTAAAGTTGGTGTCTTTTTTTTCATGGTCATTATTACGATACAGGTGCTTTGCAGTCACCCTGTGTCCCATGGATCCATGAAAACCTGTTCTTTGCACTTTCGAAGGAAATAGGTTGGAGCAGTTCCCCTCACAGCCATCTCTGTTGTGACAGGCTCCAGGTAGTACACGAACAGTACCAGTAATGGCAGAAGAGCGGCGTGGATACAGCATTGACATCTGTCTTCTGTGTGAGAGGGAGACAACTGCTTGAGTTCACTCACTAGCACTCAGGGCAGACACGTAATGTCAGACTGGAGTCAACAACCATTTTCACATTTTATTTAAGTAGATGAGCTGTCTGCTTCTATTTCCATATAGCTTACTTTCATAAGACATATGCACAGACCGGAGAGAGGCCCAGGAGGCAACCTTTTGAATTTAGCAGTGCAGAGCAGCTTGTCATACCCTTGAGATGGCAAATTACTTACCTCCAGAAGTTCTGCACTGAGGGACAAGGCCAGGCCATGTGGGTGGGTGAATCCGCTTTGTCAGTTCAATATCTGGGGCCATCTGAGGGGTACCAGCAATAGATCAACCCCAATCTCTTTGAAGTAAGGTAGGTTCTGTGTATGAAGTGAAATTGCTGCAGTCAGAGCCATGGGTTTCTAGAGACGTGGGTGACTAGCGCTAGGGCCACTTCTCTGACAGTGAGCTCCTGACCTATTTTGCAGGACCATTTATGCCTTAGGATCTGTAGGTTGCTGTCAATGTCTTCATTTAGCGCCCTATATATGACTGCCCAGTACATAGTCTAAGTAGCATGGACTGTATTATGCTGTTGGGGGGCTCAGTGATTGCCGTTGGGCTTCAAATATCGTGAAGTGTGCCCACAAGTCTACCATATGCCAAACAGAGTCCGGGGGGTGGGAGGGTGGGGCACAGGTTGTCATTATCTCCTCGTAGGACATTAGCTGGCAATCGCCGTATAGGTCACCTACAGTTGCCAGGCCATAGCATCCCCAATGTGCAGCCCTGTACGCTGACATCCTTGGAGCGCCTGCAACTGTGGGGATTTCTGGTAGTGGGTGCACCCTTTGTGGTGCGTGTCCCATATAGCTTTGATAAGGACCAGGAGGTCTCTCTGTCTACTAGGCAAGGTAGGACAATTTAGGTAAAAGGTTGTGCAGCTACCCAGGCCTATATTGGGGTACATTGGGGCTCATAACAACTCCTCCAAGACTCCGGCCGCCTTTAGCAATACTGAGCATAGATATCTGCGCATCCTTCCAGGACTTCCCTTGACTTTGGCTCCTCCTTGCAATTTAAAACTCAAACTAAATTACCTGACTCCTTGGTCGAGGACAAAATAGAGAACAGCACAATCCTCTGTTTATACAAACTGGCAAATGCCCTGGCAGAGTTGTACTTCTAAGGATATTCTGGATGGTGGGATATGACTTTATGCTTGAGTGGTGTCACACCATGTCAGAAAAAGGTCTGGGAGAAAGCAAAAAGTTTAGGGAACTTTTAGCCAAAAGGGACCAAGTGCTACAGGGCACCTTTTGCCAAGAATGCAAAAACTGCCAGCAATATTTGGCCTGTAGCAGAGTAAGAAAAGATTCACTGTGTCTTGGGTGAAGTCAGGCAAACTCGGAAAACTTTTTCCGCCTTTGCCTATTCAAAGTCAAAACTCTGTACACCCCAACTCTCCATCTGTTGAATCTTTGCTTTCTCACCGATGATGTTATGCTCTGGTATGTGGTACTGTAGTGCTGCCGCAGCGTTTTTAGTGTTTGCTACTGAAAGACGTGAAGAGACGTGAGGCATATGCTTTGGTGATTTTAGGGTATTATTATCTCCACTATACTTCTCATCCAGCCAGTCCACTGTTGTCATGTCACAATGCAGTCAGGGATACAGGGGACAATGGTGGTACCCATTTCATGCTCCTAAATATTTTCTGCAGGACTGCCATACTCATACAGAGTATGCATGTGTGTATAGATATTGCAACATTGTGTTTGTGCGCAAGACAGTGTGGCAGACAGACACAAGCAGCCAGAAGGGGGCAGCCCAGGGAATAAGATTGAAAGTGAAACCTTCCTTTTGTGTAGTCGAAGCACTCGTGATGATTCTGCAGTGACATAGCAAGTACAATGCAATAGGAATCGCATTACTGAAAGTACGAGCTGTTTGCATTGCATTACTACTGCTATAGCTCAAACTTTCAGTAAAAGTGAGAACTATTACATTGTCAGACTATAACGTGCCTGTCAGTGACACACTTGGGCAGTGGCTAGAGTTCTCCCTGACTTGGCTGCAGTGTCTCACCTGCATGGCCTCGTTCCAATGCTGGTGGCTATAATTCTTGGTAGCTGGTTATGGAGGCACTGGCATTCCAGGAGGCAAAGACAGTACCAGTTTATAGGCCCAACAAGGGAGCCCTGGACGAAAGGGGTGGGGCAACAAAAAAGCTTGTGCTATCGCTCAGTGCACTTGTGTGCAAAAGAGACACCTTTCTGCGCATGCACTTTGAAAAGTGTGAATATTTCATAGGGATGTGGCCTGGGAAAATGGGTTCAAGTCTCGGCGTGGGCTCTTAAAAAGACATGCTGATGGTCTCAAATTGTATTAATTACATTTAAAGCATACCCAATATCATTGTGTAAACAAACGTTGGGGAGCAAAAGAAAACAGGGGGTGACGTCCACAGAACAGATAGCACACTGGGACATTATTGGATTAGCAGGAAACAAAAATGCAGTGTGTGACGGGAAAGCTGAAGCAGTGAGCGTACGCTGGGGACGCAAGAACAGCTCGTGAGCATTTAATTGAAAAAATTGGCGCATGGCGCGCTGAATGTAAACAAAGCACATTGTGCCTGCAGTAAGAGAAACTCAATGAAGAAAATAGTGCTTACAAGACTAAATAAGACGTACTGTGTAACAACCGAAGTAAAGGGCCAGTAGCCATGTGAGGTTACAAATGAAGACAAAGCAGTACTAAGGAGGGACTAACAAGCATATTAACCAATCAGAAGCCTGCATTTACGAAGGACAACAGCACGCAAGCCAGTGACAAATATGGGATTGGGTGAGGCTTCTCTTCCGTACTCCACTACAGCTGCTCTCCAGAGCAGCGCATGAGCGCTGACTCAGGCTGAACCTAAAAAGGACCCCACACCAGGTTAGAAAAATAGAGCTTAATTTAAGACAAGATCAAAATTATAAAAATCCAATCAGTAGACCCAGAGTAAAATAGCGCCTAAAAAAGGAAAACACAGACCAAGACTATCTGGTCATGCTAGACTGGGTCAAAGTCAAACGTTCAGGCCGACCGGGATGGACCATGAGTCAGATACAGTCCCACATTGGTCCCATTGAAGGTTTTCCTTCTCAAGTTTTGTCTAGCAATGGTTGGAGTCTCAATTTTGGAACTTGTTGCAGCTGGGTCCAGGAGCTGGTTCAAGAGCCTTTTATGTCCCTGAGGCTCAGATCAGGAGGCCAGCAGACTATCCCTTGGAGTCCCTCTTGGGCCCTGGGTTCAAGAGGAAGTTGCAGCTCCAGTTCTTATTTCCCAGACAAGAGGGTATCTGGCCAGCACAGCATGGCAGCAGTTCCTTTAACCCCTTCCACACTCATGACGAGCTGGGCTCGTCATGAAGTAGCCTCCTCGCACGCTCATGACGAGCCCAGCTCGTCATGAATAATGGGATTTACAAATTCTCAGCACAGGAGGGGAATATGCTGAGCAGCGAAGTGGTTAGAGTATCAGGGCAGCAGTTCCTTTAGTGCAGCAGTCCAGCTGAGTGGCAGTCCTTGTAGCAGCATAGCAGCTTTTTTTCCTGGCACAGTAACCACATGTCCAGAAGTGTACTCAAGAGTTGGTGTCTGATGGCCAGTATGTATACCCAATTGTGCCCTTGAAGTGTGGGAGACCTTTCTAAAGGTTTCCCTTTGATGTCCCCAGGCTTAGCTCTAAACTAACTACAATGCGTATGCAGCCCTTTATGTGGAGGCACGACATAGCCTAATCAAGTGTAAGTAGGGCTGTGCCCAGCTCCCCCCTTCCCTCCTGCCAGTGATAGCCCATCCAATCACACCTAAGCTCCCTATTGTGTGTGGCTGTCTAGAATGGAATATACAAAGCTCACCTGTCAGCTACACCCAGTCATGTATACCAGAGACAAGCTCATATCACTAAATGGCTAAGGCAAGAAAATGCCAAATTTCTAATAGTAAAAGGCACCCAGATGATGGATGGAATGCAGAACAAATCAAACCTTCACCCCCAGTTAAGAGATCTGGTTTAAATCTATTGTTCTTTTGCTCACCATGCCACCCCAGTTTGTGTGTGTTTAGCTTTCTAATAGTGACATTTTCATAATTGCAATTTAAAAACTGACTTTACCATAAGTTAGCATTTCACATTGTGATTCCAGAGACACCAAACATGAACTGGTTATCTATTTCTGTTTGTAAATAACACTTATAAAATGTGATAAGGCAACGTCAATGTTATCATATTAGAGAGCTAGGCCTTGCAGTAGTGATAAACGAATTTAAGAGTTGTTCACTACCAGCACATGTAAAAGTTTAGAGTACATGTCCTACTTTTCAAATACATTGCACCCTTCCGTCTGGGCTGTCGCGAGCCTACCCTAGAGGTAACTTACCCTAGGGTACCTAAGGTTTGAGCCTGGCAAAAGGTTTATTTTGCTAGGTCGAAATAGCAGTTTGAAAACTGCACACACAGGCTCTGCAATGGCCTGAGAAACGTTGTTTAAAGGGCTGCTTAAGTGCTGACACACTAGTCTTATTTAATTTACTGGCCTCAGGCACATGAAGTGTCACTTTGTTCAGGCCTTATAAGTAAATTAAACATGCAAATTTGGTATAAGTCAATGTTACTATGTTTAGAGGAAACAGCACAAGCACTTTATCACTGGTTAGCAGTGGTAAAGTGCACAGCAGAAACAAGATCAGCACAAAAATGGAGGAGGGAGGCAAAACGTTGAGGGGGGCCTAAGGCTGGCAGGTCTAACGTGGTCTAGTCTCAGTCACATTTGTCTTCTACAGATTACAACATGGAGCAAAGGGTCACCTCACTTTATCTATTAGCTAACTTCACAGTGATTGAAGGCATTCTGTTGTTTTGCATGGAGCAGATCTGAATGCATGGTTGTTCCTTTCAGTGCAAAGGAATACTTTGTCAATGTGTACTTTATTAGGGTACTTTTTCATTTCATCCAATATACTTGAGCCCCAGCAGCTTCCCCAACAATAACGTTTCCCAAAAACCAAGACAAAACAAAACCAGGATTGACAAAGCCTAAAGCTGGCAGACAACACCAGACCTGTTAGCATTGCCACTGGCTGTTTATTATTGAGGAGGCATCTAGGGCCAGATGTAGGTAAATTTTATTTTACCACCTCTTAAATACCGCATCATACCGACTCGGTATTTCAGAGGTGGTAAAATAAAAGTACCGAGATGTAGGTAAATGCAGATGTGCAATTACCGAATCGGAAACAGTCGGTATTTTCCGATGCGGTAAATACCGACCAGTTAATGCCCATTCCTTCCTATGGGCTTTGAAGCCCATAGGATTGATTGGGCATTTACCGGTCGGTATTTACCGCATCGGAAAATACCGACTGTCACAAGGGTGCAGGGGGTGTCACTTTGACACCCTCTGGCACCCCCAAAAGAGGCTCGGGTGCCATGTGGCAGGCATACCTGCCCTAAGGGCAGGTCTGCCTGTCATATGGCATAGGTGTGCATGCACACATGTGCATGCACACCAGAATCGGTATTTTACCATCAAATAGTATTTGATGGTAAAATACCGATTTTGTAATGCTTGTGGGACTCAGAAGAGTCCCACCTACATAACAATTTTCCGGAATCCGTAATGATACCGACTCGGTATTTTACATAATCGGTAAATTTACCTATCGGTAACTTTACTGAGTCTGTAAAATACAGGGCCCTACATATCAAATTGCTTTTACCGGTCGGTAACGGCCGAATTCGACCGTTACCACCCGGTAAACGCCTACCTACATCTGGCCCCTAATGTGGAAATGACAGCCTCCTTTTAATTGTAAAATGTGCTGTTTAAGATAATTTTCACTGCAATGGAGCCCTTCCCGTCTTCCACTCCCCGGCCTGTGCGTGAGTTGTCCTGCCTTTGGAATGTTGAGTTTGTCGGGCAGGGATCTGGGTGTGATAAATCAGTTCACTGCATTGTATAATTGTGGCACACTTTAAAATACTTCACTTACCTTGCAGTCCCTTCAGTGTTGTATCCGGCACTACAGAAATGCCTTTAGATGGCGCACAATGCTACAGTTACTGGTTTCTCTTTCAGCAGAGGAAATTCTTAATACTTTGAAATGGGTGCTCGGCCAGCTGATGTAAATGAATACCGTCTGGCCTGTATGCAGTTTAAAAAAATAAAATAACATTTTAATAAATAAGAGAGTACCAAGGTTACAATCAGCATAAGGAAGAGAAGCACCATGGTAAAAAACACCCAACAAAAACAAACGATAAAACGATAAGAAGATATGGTACTGTATGTGATGGAAAAAGACTGTAAAATACAACCTTATGCTGTAAACTAAAAGAAAAGAGATTAGGGTACCTATTAACAACTAGTTATTTATATATTTTTAAGATAAAGAAAAGGAAAAGAAAAAGATAAAGGGGAAGGAATAGAGGAGGAGAAGGGAAGGGAAAGTTGTAATCAAATAGTTATTAGTGTAAAGATGAGCGTGAAGATAAGAAAGAAGTAGTAAAAGGTAGCCAAAGTAAGTCAGGATTTATTTTATGAGATAATAATCAAGTTGAAACTGTGGAAATTCTGTGTTTGGCACAAATAATACTCCACCATGTTAGCGAACATATTTTAGAATTATCTTTCCAGCAAGTAAGAATAACTTTAAATGCAAAACAATAAAAAGGTCAAACCATTTCAATTTCAAAGAGGTATCATGAAAATCAACAGACATGGATCCAAGAAATTCATTTTGAATTGGGAATGGAACACTACAGTGAAATTTCTTAGAACATTTAGACCAAATGGATTTCCAAAATGTAAAAACATTAGGGCAGTAATATATTAAATGAAGTAATGTGCCAGTAGAGGAAAGACATGACCAGCAAAGAGAAGTAGAGGGGTTGATTTTATGAATAAAGACCAGTGTCCGAACCACTCTTGCATAAGAAAAATAGGGATTGAGTGGTATTGGCAGCTCTGGAGGTGGTAAAAAGTTTGTGCTATAATTTGTCTCATTTATGAGTCAAGAGGGCCATTGAGAGGTCTTGTTCCCAAGCTAATTCAATAGGGGATTTTGGTCTTTCAGAAATAGGAGCAGATACGAGTTTATATATAAAGAAGCTTTAGGATTAGAATCAGAAGAGGTATTGTACAAAGGAGTCGAGGAAGTAAATGTACTAGAGTTGGCAGGAAACTATTTGCTTAAGAAAAACGATTGAAGTTCCTGTGATAATTGGGAATATTGGGGTAAGCAAGAAGAGGGTAAATCATAGCGCTCTTGTAGTGTAGTAAGGGGTATAACGGAGTTATGGGATACAAATTGGTGAACATCCACATCCTTCTCTTTCCGGTGTTTGAAATAGAACGATTTGTGGCGAAACTTAATAAATGTATTGTACCAAATAGTTGAGGTAAGAAAAGCTTGATAAAAATTACAGCCATTTGTGAACAGTGAATGTATCAGGTGGTGGGAATATTTTAAGATAGGATGTTTAGAAATAAAAGTGCAACTGGAGATAAAATAAATGTCATATAAAGAGAATTTGTGTAATAGAGAACGTTCAATATTGATCCAGCTAGGTATCGGTGCATCTTGATATTGTCTGCTCAATGCATAAACTTGTTTAATTTAAAAAGCAGTGAGATATAATTTAAAATTAGGGATCGTACACTCCCCTTGTTTTTTGGTTTGATTAATTTAAATAAAACAATCCAGGCAGGTTTGTTATTCCAGAGAAATTTAGTTCGGAGAGAAATAATCTGATTAAAATAGTAAAATAGTAATTAGGGATTTTGGAAGGTAACATGGAAATCAAGAATATAATGAGCGGTACAATCCTTATTTTTATTGTATCCGGGGTGGGGGGAGACCAAGAAGAAAGTGAGTTTTGAATCTTAAGTTTTAATGCACTAAAATTGGGGGCAAGAGTTTGAGGGATGGTAGAAGAGAACCAGACACCAAGGTATTTAATATTAGATGGAAACCATTTAAAGTTGGAGTCAGAAAACATGAATTGGTAGCATAAGGAATTGGTAGCATAAGGAATTTAAAGGTAAAATCTCAGTCTTAGAGAAATTCAAATTACAGCCAGATATTTTAGAGTATACATCAATTACCTGTAAGAAGGGAGGCAAAGGGTTTTTGAAAGGTAGATCAGAATATCGTCTGCATAAGCAAATAGTTTAGTTTCATGGGAGTTGTGTTGGAAACCAGTTATGAGATGATTACGGCGAATGCATTAAAGAAAGGGTTCGAGACATAGAAGAAATAAAAGAGGAGACAGAGGATAACCTTGTCTAGTGCCTCTGTTCAAATTACAAGGGAATACATTTTTTTTAACAGAAACACACCCACGTGGTTCTGAGTACAGTAGCTTGATGAACAAAATTAATTTGGGGCCGACAGCAAACCAGTGAAGGGTTTTGAACATGAATTGCCAATTTATACAATCAAAGGTTTTTCAGCGTCAAGGGATAATGCAGCTAGAGGATCAGGATATCCTCTCCCCAGTGCAAGAATATTAGAGAACACCCTAGCATTATCTGAAGTGAGCCTACCTTTAATGAAACCAGATTGATCAGGTTTATAAAGTAAGGGTATAACATCATCTAGTTTAGAGGCAAGGATTTTTGCGAAAATTTTGCAATCATAATTAGAGTGCGATTGGGCGGTAATTTTGACCCAGGGAATGATCTTTATCAGGTTTGGGAATAATTACAATGAGAGCATCTAGGAAGGAGCCTTCAGATTTAGTTTTCAATAGACAAGAGGTGAAAAGCTAAAGTAAGTGTGGTGCAAAAATAAATGAGAAAGAAGAGATAAGTTCAAAGGAAAAACCATCAGGACCAGGAGTTTTAGCTCTCTTCAGAGATTTAATGGCATCCAAAATCTCCTGAAGGGTAATATCTTTTTCAAAAAGAGCCATAGCATCCGGTATGGAGAGAGGAGAAGGGAGACCATCAAAGAATGATTGGATGTAATGTTCAGGAGGATGGGTGTCTTCCATATATAATGAGTTATAATAGGACTGGAAAGCATTAACAATGTCTGAGTCAGAGTGTAGTAAATTGTTAGTAAGAACATTACGAATAGGTCCAATGGTTTTCCTTTCCGTTTTGACTTTTAGATAATTGGCCAACATTCTCCCGCTTTGTTTTGACCCCCATAATATTTTGATTTTATCTTAAGTAGGATGTTACAAGCATTAGTTGTAGCCAGTTTTTTTAAATCAGATTTAGCCTTGATAAGGTCCCAGAGATGGACAGGGGATTTAGAAGTATAGTAAGAGTGTTCAAGAGGCTTAATATGTTTACGGGTGGGAATGTAATAACCTTTTCTTTCTCACAGTGTAGGCAATGGTAAAGGCTCTAAAATAGGGTTTAAAGGCATTTGAACAGAGGTATCACTTGATTTGTTAAACTGAAAGAATTCTCTTATAAAGGAGGTCACTTCTAAAATATAAGTTTGATCGGATAGTAAGGAGTTGTTAAATCTCCATCTAGTATGTTTGGGGGTAGCAAGGGACAAATCTAAAGACACTGAAACAGGGGCATGGTCCGAAATTAAAATGGAGCCAATCCCAGAAGATTGGAGAGAAGGGAGTAAAGGTTTTGAGATCAAAATGTAATTAATACAAGACATGGTGTCATGAATATTTGAAAAGAATGTAAACTTGTGTTTATCAGGGTTCCTAGTTTTCCATGCATCACAGAGTGGACAAGAGGCAATAGCAGATTGAAATGCTTTATGTGATTTATCTGGTTTAAATTTACAGTTAGATTTTCTGTCTGAAAAGGGGTCTAGATAGTTGTTGAAATCCCCAGCATCAATAATATTAGGGTTAGTAATGGAAGAAAATGTAAGTTTAATAATATGCCAAAAATCCGGATCAGATTTAACTGGCCCATAAATATTGAAGAAGGTGACCTGTTTATTGGAGACCGTGGCATTCAGTATTACCCATCATCCACTCCTGTCATATTCAGTTGATCAAGATGAATTTTTAGAGATTTTTACAAAGGATGACAATATCACCCTTGCGGTTGACCGCTGGAGAGAAAACAACCTCACCCACCCATTGACATTTGAGCTTGAGTGAATCAACATCATTACAGTGAGTTTCTTGCAGAAAAGCAATCTGACAATTACGTTTCGATAAATGAGAAAGTACCTTTTGACGCTTAACAGGATGACCCAGACCACGGCCGTTCCATGATGAAACATTAAACATTGTTTAAAAACAAGGGGACAGGCACAATGATGACAAACTGCAAAGACAACAATGGAAACAAAAAGACACCAGTCGTCAAAAATCGAGTAACATAAAGGGATTACTAAAAACATCAAGAAGTGAAAAAAAAAATAGGCTCTCGTATAATTGTAGAGAAAGGAAAAGGAAAATAGAAAAAGAAGAAGAGAGTGAAAAGAAGGGTATAGAGATAGAGGGAATGAGAGAAGAATAAAGGAGATAGAGAAGAAAAGGGACAGATCAAGGACATAAAGCCAGATCTGAAGTAAAAAGAGGCAGAAACGCAGACCGGGCATGTTAGCACCCAGAAGCAAGAACAACAACGGAGTGAATAGAAAAAGAGAGAGATAAAAAATAGAGAGATTCAAGCCGCATAACGCATATTTGAAAAAGCAAAAGTTAGAGATTACAACCAGAAACGAGAAGCCTTGAAGAATAAACATTTTTTTTTCTTTCTTTTTCAGTTTACTCAACATATACAAGAACATCCAATTGGCATCACTACAGCGTATGTATACAGATCGACGACCTCATTATCGGCACTTAGGACTGTAGGCAGCATCCATGAAGGAACGGACTCATGGGGAACAAACACAATAGCAGACAAATAAAACATCGTGAGGAAGCAGCCAAGCCTGGCACATCTATAGGTGGTGAATATCTCTAGTGGTCACCCCCTCCCTCACCATCGAACCCCGACCCAACTGGTGTACTCAGCCCGCCACCCGCACCGTCAGACTCGCCATGGGAGGAAAGCTCCCCCTCTGCTAGCTCTGAGGCACACATGACTCGCCAGGCGAGTAAGTTGTTCTGCAGTTTCTCGTCTCTCGGAGTGAGTTGCATATTAGTTTCCTCAGCCAGGGACCACTCTCGGACATCCATAAGCCAAATAGGCACCTTTGGAGCCCTCTGCCCGATCCAAGTGATCGCCACCCTGTGCCTGGTGAGCACCATTAATTGTAAGAGTTAATATGAGAGCTTCCTTTTCTTGGGTCTGGGGGCTAACGCAAGCAGACAATGCGGGGGGTCAATCGCTATCCAAAGGTCTGTAACCGTGACTATGTGATCCACCACCCCCACCCCCACCCAGAAACTCCTGACCAAAGGACAGTCCCAGGCTAAGTGTAGGAAGCCCGCTCTCTCTGCGCTACATCTAGGGCATCTGGCGTCTCTATCCTCAGAGATACGCCTCAGGAAAACTGGGGACAGGTAGGTGCGGTGTAAAAAAATGTAAGTGTATCAGTTTAAACCGTGCATTGCACGAGACCTTGCGCGTGAGGGAACCTATACGCTTCCACTGCCCCTGTTCTAGTGTAGTGCCGAGATCTGCCTCCCAGGCTATCCGGGACGGTGGTACCGGGGGGGGTGGAATCCTGTTTCATGGCCTTATACAGAAGAGAGATCAGTTTACGCCCCTTGCCTTAGGATAGGAAGATGTCCAAGGTGTGAGTCAATGGTGGTGCGTCTGGGTACTGGGGCCAGGTAACCTTCACTACATCCTGGAGTCCCCGATAGTGAAAGCATTGTCCCCTCCCAAGGCCGAAGGCCTCCTCTGCCTGCTCATAAGTTAGGAAGGACTCGTTGGGGGAAAGGTCAGCCAGAACGCTACAGCTACCCTCCCACCAGGAGTGAAAAGACATGTATTTCTCCATGTCGATGAAGGGGGCCAGTATCCAGACCGGTAGCTCCTTATGGAATGGTGCCCTCCGTAAGACCCTCTCAACAAACCGCTGCCAAATGCCGGCCGCGTGACGCACAACACAAGGAAGAGTCTCTTCCGCCTCCCTGCCCTGCATTATGGCGACCTGTAGCATCTGGATGTCGGCCCTACCCGCAAGGAGGCGCGTCTCCCAGTTGTCCGCGTCCGTGAACCACCGGGCAGCAGGCTGCAACTGTGCTGCATAGTAATATAATTTGAAGCGTGGCGCTTCCAGACCCCCCTCCTCGTAACTGCGGACAACAGTGTGGAGTGCTACCCTGCTGCGTTGACACGCCCAGAGCAGAGACGTGAGCAGCGTATTGACATTGCGGAAAACTCGTGGGGGGAGTGGACACAGTGAATTCTGGAGGACATATAACGTCCGAGGAAGCATTACCATCTTGTAAATGGCCAGCCGTCCCATCAGAGAGAGTGGCAAAGAATTCCAAAAGGATACTGACTGCGGTAGGGACGTGAGTATACGATCCACATTCTGGCCAGGTGTGAATCCATCGGGCCACCTGTATTCCAAGATAGTGGAACCCCTCTCGTTCCCATCGCAGCCTGAGGTCTAGTAAGTCTCCCAGGGGCGCCGTGTCAAATGCCCACAAGCGGAAAAATCAAAGACTTACTGCAGTTAAGTCACAACCCCGACGCCTCACCAAACCGATCCAGGTGGCGCAGCAATATCGGCAGTGCCTCCCTTGGAGCAGTCAAATTAAACAAGGCATCGTCCGCATATAAAGAGATGACGTTGCACGTGTCCCCCACCGTGATACCCCGTTGTGCCATATCCGTCCGGACTCGAACAGCAAAGGGCTCTATGGCCAGGGCAAACAGGAGCAGCGAGAGGGGACACCAATGGCGTGTACCCCGTCCGAGTCGCCACTCCTCGGACCATGGGGACCCAAGTCTCACCCTGGCACGAGGAGCCATATACAGGATGCGAATCCAACGACAAAAGTTGGGGCCTAGCCCCACAGCGCGGAGGACCTCTAGTAGATACCCCCAGTCGACCTTGTCAAACGCTTTAGCGAGGTCGATAGACACCAACACCATCTCCTCCTCCCGACCACGTACCTCATGAATAATGTGATGCAACTGCCGCTGGTTCATGGCTGTATTGCGCCCGGAATAAAACCGCACTGGTCTTCGTGGACCAGGTGAGACATATACCGCGCCAAGCGCGAGGCCAGTAACATGAATAAGATCTTTACGTCTGTGTTGATCATTGTAATCGGATGATACAATGAAGGTTCATGAGCGTCCCCCCCCTCCCCCCCCCCTGTTTCAGGATCATACATATTTCCCCCAGTGTCATGCTCGGTGGGAGAATCCCGCTCTCAAACGCCTCGAGGAATACCTGCAATAGGAGTCGGGAAAGTGCACCCTCGAATGTCTGATAAAATTCAGGAGGGAATCCGTCGCTTCCCGGGGACTTAGCCCACGGTAGGTGCTGCAGTGCGGAGCGCACCTCCCCCAGCGTCAGGGCTTCGTCTAGATCCTCCTGTGCTGCTTGGGAAGAGACTGCAGGGTCAACCCTTGAAGGTAGGGGAGATAAGAGGCCTCGGAAATGTCGGGGTCCACAGCATACACCCGCTGGAGGTGAGACTGGAGAACTCGTAGGAGACCCACTTCTGAGTGGACCACTCCCCCCGTAGCCCCCTGCTGGGCCACAATTCTCTCCGGGGCCTGCTCCCGACGGAGAATCCAGGCCAAAAGGCGACCGGATTTATCGCCCTCTGTTTGAAGGTGCTGTCTATATTGGGTGAGGGTATATCTGTCGAGCCTTCTCAGGGTATCATGAATACGAGACCGAGCATCCTGTTCCCCCTCTCGTGGTAGAGCATCAGGAGTCTCAGAGGTCTTCAGCTCTAAGAGGCTACTCTAGGCTACTCTCCGCGTCTTGTAGTTCCCGTTAGAGCTGTCTCCGAATCCCGTAGGTGAGGCCCATGCACGCACCTCTCACCACCGCCTTTAAGGCGTTCCATTTCGTGGCTAATGTGAGCTCCCCCCAATTAAGATCCACGTAGTCATTTATAGCGGTTTCTATATGATGTTTCCCCACCTGGTCCTGAAGGATCTCCGTTGGTAACCTTCAGGTCCGGGGGCGATATAACTGAGCCCCCCAATTCACCATACACGCTACAGGAGAGTGATCAGATAGGAAAAGTGCCTGATGGGTAACCTCAATTGACATGTTTTACGCTTGTGTTTGCAACTAGGACTCTGTCCAAGTGACTATGTGTATTGTGAGGGGAGGAAAAACATGTATACACCTTCTGAGTCAGGTTTCTCAGGCGCCAAACATCAAGAACTCCTATATTCCCCATGACCTCCCTGAGTTTCGCTGTCATTAGTGGTTTTGTGCCAGTTCGTGGCGGGAACCTGTCAAGAGTGGGGTCCAGGACACAGTTAAAGTCCCCAAACCAAAGCACCGGTGCCTTCAGGTCTTGGATTAAAACCTCTTGGAGGGATTGAAAAAAGACTGGGTCATCCGTGTTTGGTGCATACAAATTCAGTATAGTGATATCCCTGCCATCCAGTTTCGCTCTCAGGAGCAGGTATCTCCCGTGAATGTCTGCTTCCACGTATTGGACAGCAAACGGGACTCCATGTGCCACCCATATTAGGACCCCCCTGGCATATGTAGAGAATGAAGAGTGGTACACCTGACCCCGCCACTTTTTCCCCAATTTTTGGGCCCCATCGTAAGTGAGGTGAGTTTACTGGAGGCACACAATTGATAGCTTGTGCCTGCGAAGGGAGGACAGGAACCTATACCTCTTGGTGCAAGTACCCAGCCCCCTCACGTTCCAGCTCAGAAACGTATATCCCATGTCAGTTGACGTGTCCGAACATGCCATATACCTCTACCCACAATACATACGATGTCTGCAACAAACCTCCCCCAACAACCCCTCCCAAAACATCAACCTCCCCCCTCCCACAAGCAATTTACTGGCAACAACAAAACAGGCAGAAATGCCCTTCCCCTGCTGGTGCCAGGACGTGCACAGCCACCCCATACGCCCAACCGGGCTGAACCACCCAACAAGTGGAGAAGAGAACTTCCCTCCCTCAAACCAGCTCCCGACACAATCAAGCTGTCTCAGCACAGTATGTAGGGACTCGAACCATTAGAGGATGTACATGTGCAACTCTCAGAACCCCCGTACCCCTAGTATCAGCGCACCCGCTAGTCCAATCACCCCCAAAATACTCTCACTATCTTGAATGGCCCCAGACAGGCTAACCGAAGCCCTCGGGGCATTGCAATCTAGGACACAGCAGGACACGCACTTGATGGCAGAACTCAGGAGGTAGCAACTGAGCTCCTGACAGTTTCAGGGACCGTATCAGTGGTGGGCTGAAGAATTTCCGGGACTATTTCTGCATCCTGAAGAGGTGCCACAGATAGCGCGGGAAGGCTGTCGGCCGCCGACGACTCCAGGGGAGGTCCCCATTGTGTCCCACCGTAATTCGCTGTCTCTCCTCCTGGATAGCGTCCGCTGATGAATTTCTGCACCTGTTACCAGGCCTCCTCAATGACTGTGTCCCCCATGCACTCCGGGCTTCCCCCCGTTCGCCCAGCGGGTGGGCATCTCCCCTAATCAAAAAAAGAGGGAGGCCTCCTTAGTGTTAGGGGACAAGGAGGAATTTGCTAAGAGAATTAGGACAGGTCCCAAAGCATACATTCATGTATAACAAGCCCAAATCAGATTTGTGTATGAAGTCAACGTTCCACAGGTATGTTCCCTGGGAATTTCCCTCAGACGGTGTATAGATATTTATCTAGCACTTCTTTAAAGCCCCGTGTGTAATGTCGTCTATGTCTCGAATTCTTCTCGTAAAAGAAAAAAAGCATTCATCTCAATACAATTGCTTGAAATGACCATGTAAAGTGTATAGTACCCCAGACCTCATGCTGTATTAGAAAAAGATACAAACAATGTAAATAGATGAAAACTTTAAAGTCCTCTATATGATTCTAATTGTGATGTTCTTTCACTTAGAAATTGTTTGTCCTGAAGAAGGTGACATCGTTGGTACACCGAAACGCTGCGTCGACAACTACAACAATTTTTAACTTTATGCATACATGTGTTTATTATATAAACTGTTTTTTTAATTGAATATATGTATTTTTGTGAGGCAATTTGTGATTTGTTAAAACATTTTTTAATTTTTAATTTTTCATACTTGATACCAACTTGGGTAATAGCACTGTACTAATTCTGTTTTATTAATTTCAAATAAATTACTTGATTTTAAACAGACATGGCTTTTTCGTAAATAGTATTTCATCAATGTTTTTGTTGAGTCATAGATCATCATAGGTTGTGTAGAATTATTTG
This sequence comes from Lissotriton helveticus, assembly GCF_964261635.1. Taxonomy (NCBI): domain Eukaryota; kingdom Metazoa; phylum Chordata; class Amphibia; order Caudata; family Salamandridae; genus Lissotriton; species Lissotriton helveticus. The sequence continues at coordinate 850,979,213 of NC_136057.1, read as the reverse complement.
AGACATACGGCAGACACTGATTTGGGCTTGTTATACATGAATGTATGCTTTGGGACCTGTCCTAATTCTCTTAGCATCTCCCCTAATCTCCAGCCACTCGCACACCGGGGCGTCAAAGAAGTGCGCTTTTCCCTGGGATATGATCTTGAGCTTGGCAGGGTAGAGTAACATGTACTGCAAATGTAACTCCCGAAGTTTCTGCTTAACTGCTAGGAAGGATTTCCGCTGTTCCTGTACCTGGTGGGTATAGTCCGGGTAGATAGAAACTCTGGCATTTTCAAAGGTGAGGTTTGCCGTTTCCCTAGCCGCTCTCAGGATGCAGTCTCTATCCCGATAATTCAGATTCAGGATCTTAGCAATTAGGGCTCTCGGTGGAGCGCCTGATCTCGGCAGCGGGGCCAGCACCCTGTGGGCCCGCTCTATCACAAAGACCATGGATAGGCCCACGGGGCAGAGTGTTGTGCGGATCCAGTGTTCCAGGAAGCGCTCCGCATTTCTCATCTCCGAGCGTTCCGGAATGCCAAGGACCCTGATGTTACTGCGGTGTACCCTCCCTTCCGCATCTTCTGCCCTACATTCCAGTGCCCCCGTCGTGGCGGTAAGCTGTGAAACTGTCTTCTTCAGGGAAGCCACCTCCCCTTACAGCTGGACGATATCCCCCACCGCATTAGAGACCTTATCCGCTACTTTCCGCAGGTCCGCCCATAACACGTTCACGTCAATGGAGACTGTCTCTATTTACTTCTCCAGGGCGGAACGGGACCCCTGTATCGCCTGCAGGAGCGCTGCCCAGGAGGGCTCGTCGGCCGCATCACTCTCCCCATCCAGTCCCGTCTGGCGCGTGATCCGCTGCGAAGGGAGGCGCTGAGTGGTGTAATGCGTTATAGTGTTAGGCTGAGAGGCGCTGGGCAATCTGTCCTTACCCATCTCAGCAGCGTGAGGGGACCGCACCGGGGTCCGCGAACATCAGAGGCGTTTCAAGGCAGCCTCACCCAATGCGCGTGACTCGTAGGAAGGCCCGGGGAAATTTCACAGGAGTTCCACCAGAGAAGAGCCCGGGACCGTCCCTCTGGGCTTGTGCAGCGGTAGCCCGAGGATCCTCCGCTCCTGCAGGGGCTCAACCCCCCTCAGAGAGCCCCAAGGATAGCAGGCACCCCAACCGGACAGTAGATGGTCCGGATTCAGCCTCCAGGCGTGAGGCGCCTCCACGTACGCTCTGAATCTCGTTGGCAGACACCCAGGAGCAAGCGGGGGCCGAGATGTCCGCCCCCGTTGGGAAGGAGCCGGTACCAGGCCCGGGCCTCCCGCAGCATCCCGTCCCCACTGCCGCACACTTGCAGGTGCCAGGTGTAATATGAGGGTACAGCCCCTCGTGGAAGGTCCCCGATGACAGGGGCGCCTCCCCCAATGCAGCTCGCAGTAGGCACCAGCTCCAGGCATCACTCACGGCAAGGCAGGTCGCATCCCCGGCCTCGCATAGGGCCGACCCACCAGCTCCGGGGGTCCAGCGTTGCTGCAGTCGTCCTCGGGCCTCTGGTCCGGCTCACTGCCGCTTAGGGCATTCCCCCCGCCCCCGAGGACCAGGGCTCCCCTTGGTTCCGGTCCGGGCACCACTGTAGGCTGACCAAGTATCGATGGTGACCCCTGGGGTCCTCGCCGCTCTCCGTATCGACTGCACAGCCAGAGTGCGCTTCTCCACAGGGGTTCCCCCAATGGCAACGGGAAACCCCCTCGCTGCGACATTCTACCAGGGCAGGCTGCGGCAGGCACCAGGACCGCGCTCCACTTACGCTGTCACAGGCCGCAGTCCCGACCTCATGTAGGGCCGGCCCACCAGCCGCAGGAGTCCAGCACTTCAGCAGTCTGCTGTGAGCCTCCGGTCCGGCCCACCGCCTTCTAGGGCATTCCCCCTGCCCCCAGGGACCAGGGCACACCTCTGGGGTCCAGTCCAGACACCACCCCAGACAGGCTCAGCTCCGATGGTGACCCCCGAGGACCTCGCCGCTCTCCGTGTCTTCAGCCTTGTCAAAATGGAGAGGGATTTTATTAAAAAGAAAAGTGACCTTAGGCAGGATAGACATTTTGACTAGATTAACTCTCCCCAGAATTGATATGGGGAGGTGCACCCATGACTTCATTTGTTTGTGGCAATCCCGGAGGACTCGCGATAGATTGGTATCTGCCAGTTTATTAATATCCTGGGTAATTGTGACCCCAAGGTAACGCATACTGCAGCTTGTCTGGTATGCAGTGTGTGGGATGCTCCAAGTCATGACATCTGTCTTGCCAGAATTTATCTCGTACCCAGAAACCATACCAAACTCTTCCGCCAATTTAATTACTACCGGAAGAGTTCTGTCTAGGTCTGCTGACAGCATCAGAATATCACCCTCATACAGGGCTACCGTTTTCTCCCAATCCCCATGTCTTAAGGATTCTATATCAGGGTTATCCCTTAATTTCTGTGCAAATGCTTCGATATACATATCGAAAAACAGGGGGGAGAGAGGGCAACCCTGTTGGGTTCCTCTGGTTATGCCTAATGGCTTTGTAAGACTGCCATTCACCAGGAGCTTAGCAGATGGGGATTTATATATGAACTGTATAGCACAGCAGAATATTGCGCCAGGTTGAATTTCTCCATGACTTTCCAATTTACTCTATCAAAAACCTTGATGGCATCTAGAGTCAAGGCTGCAAGGGGGAGCGAATAAGTAGAGGCGATGTCTATTGCACTGACCAGGTCATAGGTAAGGTCTACTAACTGTTGCCCTTTCACAAACCCCTTTTGATTGGGGTGAAGAATATCTCCAACCACCTCCCCCAATATATTAGCCAAGATGGTTGTATAGATTTTATAACTGGCATTCAAAAGCGAAATGGGCCTATAAGACCCACAACTGGAGGAGTTTTTACTGGATACAATCCCAGTTCAGAAAAGAAAAAAGCATTGGTGAGGGAACCAGTTTGGAGCAACAGTTTGTGGAAAGGCCAGCAGGTGAAAAGGAGGTCTCCTATTGGTATTGGGCCATAGAACAGGAGGTTGACGGGGAATTCAAGTTGGCTGATGAGCTGTTGGGTGGATTGCTGCCTAACGATCAGTGTGATCATCTATGGCAGGAATCTTTCAAAATCCTCTTTAACATAGTGAAACCAGCATGGTTGAGGAAGAATCACTTATTCACGGCTCATCGTGCATACCTATTCCCTCTTAGGTTATCAAGAATTGTTAAAGGCTCGCATGGTTGGAACGTCGTGAGCAAGGGTCCAGATGGGTGTTGTCCATAGCGTGCCCGGATGGGTCAACCAACACTGATCCCCATGAAGTAGCAGAGACCTTTGCGGACTATTTGGAGCGTGTTTACACTGCTGGGGCGCGCTATAACTCGGAAGAATCCAGACAACTCCTTGAGGAGATGCAGCTACCTACCATCTCCGACTCGGAGAGGGACACGCTCGACGCCGATATTACGGCAGATGAGCTTACAACAGCGCTTTTCCCCATCAAATCCGGGAAAGCTATGGGCCCAAACGGGGTTCCCATTGAATTTCTGAAAGGTATGGCCCCCGGAATCGTCCCTCATCTTAAAAATATGTTTGAGGAGGGGCGTAACGTCGGTGTTTTGCCACTCGATCAAAGACTGGCTTCCATAGTAGTTATTGTCAAACCGAACAAGCCTCCCACTGAATGCAGCTCATATCGACCAATTTCTCTTATCAGCGCAGAGGCTAAGATCCTTGCAAAGCTTTTGGCCAATCGCCTCCTTCTCGTACTCCCATACTTGGTCCACGCCGACCAGTGTGGTTTCCTCCCGGGGCGCAACACGGCCCTAAATCTACGCCGGGTCAATAATGTTTTAGGTAGACAACCCCATATTCAAGAGGACGCCACCATCCTCTCCCTCGACGCTACGATGGCGTTCGATTCGATTGAATGGTCCTATCTTTTTGAGGTCCTGTCCAGATTCGGCTTCGGACCCAAATTTATTCAATGGGTGCGGCTTCTATACACGGATCTCCTGGGCCAGGTACGTGTCAACAATCATACATATAGGCGATTCAAGCTTCACAGAGGGACACGACAGGGGTGCCCCCTATCGCTTTTGTTGTTTGCCCTGACCCTGGAGCCCTTGGCCCATTGGGTCCGCACTGATGTTTCTATCAGGGGCCTCCAATGGAACGACGACACGACCGACAAAATTTCCCTCTATGCAGACGATATCCTGATCTATGTCGCTTCCCCCAAGTCTTCAATCAATAGTTTATTTCATGTTCTCACCAACTTTGGAAAATATTCGGGCTATTCAATCAATTGGACTAAATCGGTCCTATACATGCTACATGGTTCCCCCCCTCGGTTACCCCGTGTATGTTCTATCACAGTGGCCCAGGATGGCTTCAAGTACTTAGGTATTTTCGTTACGTCAAACCCGCACTGTTTTTTGACCAGAACCTGTTGGCCCCACAGCGCAGACTACGAAGCGATGTAACCCACTGGCGTTCCTTGCCGCTCTCCCTCACAGGTAGGGCAGCACTGTTCAAAATGTTGGCACTCCCGCGCTTCCTATATGCCCTCCAGAACTGCCCCTTTCCGATCCCGGACTCTTATTTTAAATCAGTAGAGAGTGATCTTTGGCTTCTTTTATGGGACGGAAGAGCGGCCCGCATTGCCCTTCCTAAGCTGACAAAAGTTGGTATGACGGAGGCATTGCATTGCCTGACTTGCGTCTCTACTATTGGGCATCGCAATTAGTCGCTGTTAACCACTGGATACATGGTTGGCCTAATGACCCGGCCTTCCACTTGGATAGATATCAGACTGGTGGGGAGGGATACCTTGGGGCCCTATACAGCAAACCGGTCAGGAAAAGATACCTGGGCCCTATGGCACACACAGTCGCGATATGGTATCAGGCCAACAAAAGACTGGGCTGGTCGAATGTCCTCACTAAGGCATCACCGCTGTGGGCATCACAAGCACTTGGCTCCCTATGTTTCCATCTGGGATTCGATAAGTGGGATACAATAGGCATTTCGACAATAGGAGACCTTGTGCACAGGGGCAAAATACTGACTTTTGCAGACCTACAAACCAAATATGCACTCACACATACTGAATCCTTTCGCTATATTCAGATCAAACACGCTCTCCTCACGGCCATCCCTGACATTGCCTCACTGACCGAATCTTCTCCCCTTGAAGACAGACTGCTTTCAGAACCTCTCCTAGCGAAGGCCATATCATGCACGTACCGGAGACTCTGTAACAACCTCCCTGATACGTTTCAACCCTTACGAGACAAATGGCAGACAGATCTGGGCGTACTGGATGAGGGAGAGTGGCAAGCGGCCCTGATGTCCCCTAGAGAAACAGCGATTAATCACCGATTTAGGCTAATCCAACTTAAGATTCTACACAGAACTTATATGTCCGCCCCTCTGCTTGCAAAAATTGGGAGGCGAACGGATGATTTGTGTTTACGGGGATGTGGCCTGATTGGCACCTTTTATCATGTGCTTTGGGATTGTCCGGTAATACAATACTTCTGGGGAGTTATTGCTGGAAAGATGAGAAGCTCCTTAGGAAAACCCGTCCCACTGTCACCGAAAGAAAGTGTTCTCCATATTTGGGGAGCCAAGGACTTGAGCGAATTGGAGATTCAGTGGGCAGCGTTGGGTTTCCTGATGGCTAAACGAGCAATTGCTATGAAATGGGGTGCTGCTGATAGACCGCTGGTGGTGGGATGGATGGCGGAACTTGACAGATGTATGTTGGCTGAAAAAACTATCTATAAGCTTCGGGGCTGCCCTGCGAAGTGGGATAAAAAGTGGGGTCATTGGAATAAATATCGTGGTGAACTGTGTGATTCTCCTACTGTCGAACTGGCCATGGACCGAACCAGATTCTTACATCGTAATGTGTATTGATATCCTCTTTGGTAATTCTGCATCTTATTCCGTTTTGCCATACTGTCTGTAACTAGATCTCTGACTCTGAATTGATTTTGACATGAAACTTTTATTTTAATAATAACGTGGGGCCTCTGGAACTCTTCCAGAGGTGAACTGTGTCGCTCCCCCACGGCAGATATGGCTACGGCCTGAGTCAGACTTCTATATTGTCATGAACCTTGTTTAATCATTTTTGTGTGCTATTTTTACAGATTGTGATGTGCAAATTGTGTCACTGGATTATGACTCTGATCTGTTTCTGTGCCAGTAAAAAATTTTAAAAAAAACAGTTAAAGGCTCACAAGTCAGCTGTAAAAAATGTGGATTGGTAGAAGCCTCGGACCTTCATTTGTTTAGAGATTGCCCTTCCATCCCGGCATTCTGGGAAGATGTACAAAAAACATTGGAGAGTATACTGAGAGTGACAATTGCAATTGACTTTATTCTATTTTACTGACAAGAAGACAAATCTGTAGACATTGGGTAGATCCTGCCCCTTCCAAGGACTCGGACTGGTTGACTTCTTTGTATGAAACATCTAAAATGGATATGGCCAGAGGATGTAGCAGGAGAAAGATCGCATACTGGAACTTGTTTTTTGCACAGGAGATTATTTATTTTTTTATTTTGTTTTGTGGTCCAATGATTATGCCAACTGGAAACTCCTTGGACCAAACTATATATGCCCATGGTTTATGGGGCATTGAGAGGGTCCATAGGGTCTCTTGATCAATCTGGAGTGATATCTAACCTCCCCAAATCGATGGGAAGTGGCTTTCCGGTCTGGAAACACACCCCTCCAGGCTTTGGGCTGATGGTATCGAGAGAATCCGAGGGAAGAGCCCATGTCATCCTAGCCTATTGGAAAGGGGAATGTACAGATGGTCTGCATACTATGGGTATTGGCGAATGAGGACAAAATTAAAAATTAAAAATAAAAAACAAGTAAAATCTTAAAAATTTGAAAAGCATGTGAGCGATAATACTAAGGTGAAGTGATGGGGGAAGCAACTGGCCTATTATACCAAGATGAAAATATGCATCATACGCGATGACTGTTTTATCATTGAGGTCTGGGGTTAGCCAAAACCTTTTGATTTTACTAAAATTACATATATAATATGCTTACTTGCTGAGGCTTTCTGCTAGTCCTCTTCAGCCATTTTGCTTCCTCCCATACAGCATACAGCATGGCGCAACTGGTCAACCTACTTCAGCAACTGGCTTCCTTTACTGTGAGTGACAGCATTCAGCCCTTTCACAAGGAGTGTAACCACACAAAATAGTACCCTTTAGCCATTGACTACCATGGCAATGTGTGTTTTATGAGGCCAACAAGTATTTTTGTATTTAGCCATTGTTTATTTACATTGGCAAGGGCTTAGCATCTCCACCACCAAAAATGTTTATGAAAAAATATGAGAAAACAAAACAAGCATTGACAAAGCCAAACGACTGGCAGGCAGCACCAGGCATTTTGGCTTTGCCAATGCGTCTTTGCTAAGTGGTAACCACTGTTGCTTTAACGGGCATAATGGTAAACATGCTACTTTCAGCCAGAACTAGCATGTTGTAAATCAGAAACGAAACAGCACTTATACTAGGTAAGTTCAAGTATGGCCTGCTTTCTTGCCTATGACAAATTTACGTTTTGCAATGAGGAAGACCCTGGTTTATACAAGTGACAGCTCCAATGCCCCTAAAATATACACCTAAACGCAACCCAGCTAGTTGCTGAACTTCTAACAGGGTAGCATTGAGCACATGGTGCACACATGCTGCCTGGCTTCATTTGATCTTAAGTCTGCATTGTTATGGTTCCAGTCTCATAATAGCTTGAGCCCTAGGCTCTAACGTTGGCAGGGAGTTTTTATTTTTGGACTAAAGCGCGTCCCGTAGACCGGTAACTCTCTCTGCTCTTCCAAGTGAGCCTCTTTACTCTGCTCTTTCTTGCTGGGTAGAGGGGCACAGTAACTCAATGTTGCTGAGAATAAATTTATGTTTTCCGTTTCATGTAACCACACACGCCCCAAGCCCATCTGAAATAAAGCTTGGTCTAGTTTGACTATGGTATTATCATAAGACAATAAAGTGTCGGAAACATATACGGGCTTTGCCCCTGTTGAAACCATGGTCCACTTCTATGGAAGGTCTGATATTCTGCAAAAGATACTTGTTTGTACCGTCGATGAGCATTATGGACAGAAGCCAATCAATGCATATTTTATTCTGCTGTTAAGCACAATTATAGATTGACGTGCTGTGCCACCTCACTGCTGTCTAGGAACTTTTTTCCTTTAATTGGACCATCCAAAGTAGAAAGAAAAACACAGATCTCAAACCAGTATCATCGCCAGCTGTAGGCATCCGAGAACCTGACTGTACTTTCGTTGGGTTATGTCTTATTGTAATACCACTCCCCAAAAGACCCTTATAAATATGGCATAATTCATTATATGAGTTGTGCTCACGAACATGTATGCAGCTTTGTACCTAAAGTGCATGTAAAAGGGCTAGTTATGGAAAGCTCAGCTAGGATATGTGATGCATTATCCTGTTTTATTTTTATTTAAGAAGTTTTATATGGCGCTAGCCTGACCCGAGGGTATCGGAGCGCTTCACATCGGTTACATAACATAGGAAAAGATAGCAGCACAAAATACAGTAAGGCAAGACAGTTCAGCAATAAGAGTCACAGTGCCAAAGCGGTGGAGGGTCCATATCAAGATCCTGACTGACATTGGATCCGGGGAGGGAAGTGTGAATCTCTAGGCTCCAGCTGCTCCTATCTGTTCGTCAGGGATCGATCAAGGAAAAGGATTTTGAGTTGCCTTTTGAATTTAGCAAAGGATGGAATAGTTCTGATGTGCGGGGGAATAGAGTTCCAGATTTTAGGTGCGTTGCCGGCGAAGGACCTGGCTGCGGTTTTCTGTTTTCGTGATTTTTGCGGAATGAGTAGTAAGGTGTTGGAGCTTCTAAGGGTCCTGTTCTGGCCGGCGTTTTTGAGTTTGGCCGCCAGATATTCAGGTTTACCTGTGTGAAGGGCTTTGTGGGTGAGGCAGGCTGTTCTGAAGTTCGCCCGCAGTTCTATAGGGAGCCACTTGAGTTCTTTGAGAACAGGGGAGATATGATCAAATTTCTTAACTCCAGTGACCATCCTGGCAGCCACATTGAGAGTTGTTTTCAGGGGAGCAAGGTGTGTTTTAGCTATTCCGGAGAGGACTGCGTTTCCATAGTCTAGTCCATAGTCTAGTCTTGACAGCACCAATGCTTGGGTGGCTTGCTTAAGATCTTTGGGCGGGATAAAAGGATTTATTTTGTTTAGAAGCTTAAGGTTAAGGAAGGCACTCTTCGCTGAGATCTTAATGTGCTTGGTCATGTCCAGTTTTGAGTCTAGAGTAATGCCTAAGGATTGAACAGATTCGGCCAGGGTGAGGTTCCCGTTGAGCGCATCAATGGCTTTTATCCGCTTGACCATTTGTGGATTATCTTCTTTGTTAGAAATTAGAAGTTTGGTTTAGTTTTAAGTGATTATTGGACAGCCATAGTTGCACTTCTCTTAGTGACTCGTTAAGTCTCTGGATTGACTCGTTAAGTCTCTGGATGTCTTTGGACGACGAGATTTCCAAGTAAATTTTAGTATCGTCCGCATATAAATGTAAAGGGATGTTAGCTTTGCTGAGAAGGGTGGTGAGGTGTTCCATGTAGATGTTGATTAGTTGATTAGTGGTGACTTCGCAAATGTTTTACACAGTGGGGCTTATTTATGAGAGCCCTGCGTCACTTTTGCACCACGTAATGTGGTACATGCATGACGCAGGGCTCGCATAAAGATTTATGAAGCCATCCTGCTTGACTTTGAGTGGCCTCATAAATCATAAGTAAGGCGACACAGCGCATATCGCTGCATCGCCTTAGTCTGCACTCGGGAGGTGTTCCATAGGCCTTGCAGTGGGTTTATCTACGCAACACCCATGGAATTTGACACTGCCCCAGATTTACAAAGTGATGTGAACCTGGGGAGATGTCAAATCTGTACGCCTCCTGAGGTGAGGCGTAACAAGGAGAAATATGTGAATTTCTCCTCATTTTTTCCTCCTTCCATGTGTTCTGAATTCTGCAGCACGTATAGAAAAAGGAAAACGACTCATAGCATTGTTTTTATGCTGGAATGTGCCCCTGCCTGCACAAAACAGTCCTGCCTGCATTATAGGCCCCCTTGCACCTTGGTGCAAGGGGGCCTACTTTGGCACTAGGCTGCCAAAACGGTGCCAGCACAGGCAGAAGGGACAGGAATACATTGTATTCCTTAAATACTGTGCATTCCTGCTCTTTCACTTTAGAGTAGGGCTGCGCATCAACGTGCCTTGCTGCGCTGACCTACACCAAAATGCCATAAAAGAGGCCCAGTTTTTTTTACTGCAGTTCTCTATCGCATGCAGCTGATCCAGCATAAAATCTTCCCTAATTCGCCATCAGGCTACATGTAACTCAAGATATGGATCTGAGCCAACAAGATGACCGCAAACACACATACATGTTAGTTTCTAGCATCAGCCCCTGAGTCAGGAAAAGTGGCAACCACTTGCAAGCTATACTGGTACGTAGCTCCTCCTTGAGCCCTATATTGGGCTCAGGTGCTAATACTCACGGGCATGTCTGTTCTGTCAAATCTTGGGTCCAGGGAGGCGAGCGGTTAGCGCTCTAGCTCTCCCAGACTCAAGGGCTATAAAGGTAGCGAAGAGGCACTCGACCTTGCGGTAAGGGGGACGGTGGCAGCTTTCCCTGAACCCGCTTGGCGCCATTCTTAAAGCATTGCTGCTCGCTATTGTTTTAATTGTTTTAACTGTTGAAAACCAGCTCCGTGAGCCTGTGATTATTTTTACTCTGCTATTTGGAGTAGCGTTTTAAAAAGGGGAATAATTGTCTGTCTGTGTGAAAACTGATTACTAGTTGCACATTGTTAAAATAATTCCGCTTACCCACACGCACTGAGGGACCAGCTCCTGTTGTTGTTCGACCTGTGCCTGCACGCCCAGTCCGACCCTCAAGCCAATCACGGGTGCGGAAGGCGGGGCAGAGCCAGGAACATCCAGGGAGGCGAGCGGTTAGCGCTCTAGCTCTCCCAGACTCAAGGGCTATAAAGCAACTCGTCGGCTCAACGCGCAGTGTTGACGCGCAGTGTGACGCCTAATCCTGCGCCTAAGACGAGCCAAAGACCAGCCCGTCTGCGCCCGTCCGCGACAGGACGGGGCTAGGGGCAGGGGGCTATGGCGGGTACTACCATGTGCTCGGAGTCATTCCGGCACCTCGCTCCCTCGTATACCAGCCAGACCCTAATGGACATGGGCAGGGATGTTACAACACTGTGCTCCCATAAGGTAGGGAGTAACCTGGAGGGACCGTTTACCTGCAGGGAATGCTTAACACAATTTACCATCAGCGCTGTAATCACTCCGTGTCAGTTATGATCTACTTTATCTGTCACTGCTAAAGACCCTATCAAGTCGACTATTAGCCCTCCTAACGATCCTCTTTTAAATTGTAAGAGCCTATTGTGTAATGTTCGCTCCTTGGTTACTCATTCCACTCAGGTTTGGGATCTCCTAACATCAGAGAACCCACATCTTTGTTTTTTAACTGAGACTTGGCTTAAGCCCTACACTGTTCCGGCTATAACACTGGGGGTGCCGTCAGGATATAAAATGGTAAGGATGGACCGCCCTATTAAAACTGGAGGTGGGCTAGCCATTATTTTCAGACAGGAAATGGAGGTGGTGGTTACCGAGACGGTGTGTAACCCACAAATGGAGCTCCTAATTTTCACTATTAACCCTAGTTCCAGGGAAACCAGGAAGGGAGCATTGGTCTACCGACCCCCAGGTCCTCCTGGGAATTTCTCCATTCATCTTGTTGAAGCTTTAGCTCCCCATATGCAGGTGAACTCAGATTTTATTCTGGTAGGGGATTTTAATGTCCACAGAGAAATAGATACCTGTGTGGAGGCACAGACATTATTGGCGGATCTGGCCACTCTTGGCTTTAACCAAATGAATCAGGGACCCACACACATAGCTGGCCATACACTGGATCTTGTGTTATATACTTCTACAGTGATAAAATGTCTGCCTCCCATTCAAGTGGACTGGACTGACCACTCCATCATAGAGTTCTATACTCGTTCTAATCAGAGGGTTAAGGGAATTCAGAGGACTATGGCGGATGTCAGAAGACCCTGGAACAAACTAACTCCAGAGAGTTTTAGGGGGAAATATATAGAACCCAATTGGGTTGAATGTGGGGACAACGTCACCACTGCATTAGCCAGTTTTAATGAAGCTGTAATCACAACTATAAATCATGTTGTTCCTCTTAGGACATATAAACCACGGCCTGCCCCTAAACAAGAAGTCTGGTTTACAGACGATCTCAGACAATTAAAGCTAACTGCGAGGAAGTTAGAAAAACGATGGAGAGTCACACGCAAGGTAGAGGATAGAGATAATTACAGGACTTCCCTAAAAAGCTACCACAAAGCTATTCGGACTGCTCGGAAACACCATATCCCAATTATCAGCAGCCGGTAAAAATGCTAAAGTCCTCTATCAAATTTTACAAACGTTTATTAAGCCCATAGCCTGTGAAACTGAGGGGATTGAGTCCCAGGAACTCTGTAATAACATCTCACAGTTCTTTGTCAGAAAAATTGAAGGTATTTATACTAAGATCTTGACCTCAAAAACCATCCCCAACAACACTGGAACTGTTGACAGTTTGGTTCATCCACACCTTAGCACAGCAGATAACAAGGCTAACAGACTTGTAGAATTCCCGCCAATATCTTTGAAGGAGATAACCATTGTAATCACTCAAATAAAAAGTGGGTGCCCTTCAGATATTATTCCTGCACGGGTCATGTCACTTTTGAGTGACGATCTGGGTGTTGGAATTCAGCAGGTCGTTAATCTATCCTTGAGTACAGGGGAAGTTCCCCTTGACTGGAAACATGCTCTGGTGAGGCCTTTACGGAAAAACAATTCCATTCCGTGGACCGACCTGACAAACTTGAGACCCATTTCTCTCCTCCCTTTCTTAGGGAAGCTTACTGAGAAGTTTGTAAACCAGCACTTATCCAAATATTTTGAAAGTACGGGGGGACTAGATCCCTCCCAATCAGGGTTTAGGCCAAGGCACAGCACTGAGACCGCCTTGCTGTCCGTCGCTGACGATCTTCATATGCTACAGGATAAGGGTTATTCCGTTATCCTGGTGCTTTTAGATCTGTCAGCGGCGTTTGACACTGTGTCACATGAGATCATGACCTCCAGACTAGTTGACATCGGTCTGGGAGGCAAGGCGCTGGCCTGGTTAAGGAGTTTTTTTACCAAACGTACCCAAAGAGTCATACTGGGTCCCTACCAGTCTGAGGAGGTGGAGATCTCTAAGGGGGTGCCACAGGGCTCCTGCTTGAGCCCAACGTTATTTAACATCTACGTGGCACCCCTAGCCAACATCATGAGATCCCACGGGTTTATTCCCGTATCGTATGCAGACGATACCCAACTCCTTTTCCCGTTTAAAATCATGACTCCGGAAGTACGTAGCTCCTTTTCCCAAGGGATGAAAGAAGTGGCACACTGGATGGCAGCAAACTTTCTCCATTGCAACGTCTCCAAGACAGAGGTGATGCTCTTTGGGGAAGCCAAACGCTTGTGGACTCCTGACTGGTGGCCTCAAGATCTAGGCCCAGTCCCCGAACCCAAAGTGGTTGTGAAAGATCTAGGAGTTAAACTGGATCAGGAGCTCAACCTTAAACATCATGCTAATCAAGTGGTGAGCTCCTGTTTCCATGTAATTGGGCTTCTCCGACGGGTATTCCCCCTGCTACCTGATACCACCAGGAAAACACTAGTTCAGTCGCTCGTGTTGAGTAGACTGGATTATTGTAATAGTTTGCTGCTAGCCGAAAATGAGGGGATCATTGCCAGACTGCAAGTGGTGCAGAACACGGCTGCCCGCCTTGTTCTCAATGCCCCGGCTCGTACTCCCTCTAAACCACTACTAAATAAACTCCACTGGCTCACAGTGAAACAGAGAGTGTTGTTTAAAACTTGTTGCATCATCCACAAGTGCATCACTGGTAATGGTCCTCATTACCTAACACAAAAATTTAGTCCTTACATCCCCTCAAGATCTCTGAGATCTGGAGATCGTGAAGTGTTAGTTGTCCCCAGGTTCTGGAAGACAAGACAAGGGGGAAGGGCGCTATCAGTAGCAGGCCCGAGGTTTTGGAATGAACTCCCTTATGAACTCAGATCATGTAAGGAACTCTTCCCCTTTAGGAAAAAATTAAAAACTCTCCTGTTTAATTACTAGCTCTGGTTGGACAATTAATAAATTATAGGATAGGGCTTTTTTGCTCTGAGATGCTGCCAATGGCGCGGAAATACTCCTTTGGGAGTCGATTCCCAGCGCGATACAAGTGTGCAAATAAATAAATAAAATAAATAAGGGGCTCCTCAAATCCTGCAGGAGCATGATCTCAGCCAGATCTCGGCCTGTGGCCAGGTCGTGTATCACCGTAGACTTCTGTCTCCTGGTTGGAGCTAGCTCAAGTGGAATCAATGAAATCAGGACATTTGGATTGTCCTCAGATAGTCTCATTATTATTATTTTTTTACTGCTTATTGCCGGACATTCTGGTTATTGTAATGCAGACAATGCTCATGACATGTTTTGCGTTTCTTAAAGCTTATCAGAGGAACATAGCAAAAGTTTAATGGTGACTTGTATGCAGTTCTCCATACCATATTATATAGCCGATGCCAAATGACCTCATTATCTTGCAAGCAGCATGCTCCCTTTCCTCCTTGTGGCCCCGCCCCCAGGGAGTGACCAAGTGGTTAGCAGGATCCTAGTGCCCTGCCCTGACTTTTGCATGCTGCGACCCTTCAGCTCCCCCCACTTAATGAGAAAATCTATGAACACATCTTTTAAGGGCAGGGTGTGTGACCTGACCTAGACATAATAAAAGCACTGAATGAGACATCCAGTCAAAGGGACGTGATTGACGTTTGGTCATTCCTAGGAATGACGCCATCTCAGCGCAATCAAGAGAACGAATCTACCTTGTAGACAAAATCAAAAACGGGTCACGGGTTAGATTCTGTGATTTTTAGGTTCTCAGATGTGCAATTTTGAATGACCAATCATTACGTCTGTGTATGTCTCTCCCCTCATTGTTGCGAAATTTATTCCCCTTTTTTTAAATATGTATGTTGATGAATAATGTTGGATAAAGCAATGTATTTTTAAACCATTGATGTATATACAATTTGATTGTGATTTTGTAATTGTTGGCAAAATTTGTGCATTTGCTTTTAATGTGATAAATCTTTTTTAATAAGACCTTTTGGTCCTTTTTTAAAAAAAAACAAGAATAAACGTTTTAATGATATAATCTGTGTGTGAGTATATAAGAGTGTGATTAACACAGTGTTCATAGGGGCATCTGTCTATGATCATAGAGGTAATTCAAATGAAGTGTGTCCACCAAGGGATAGTTCTTTCGTCTACTGTATAAGTACCCTATTCCCCTGGTGCACGAAGGGGTCTCTCTCTAATCTTAAAGCATTCCTAGGAATAGCCAGCTACTTCTTTTGTCACATAAAGTAATAAATCACGATCAGCCACTCACTCCGGGAACTGACAAAACAAGTTCAGATTTTCAGTTGGAGCTCGATGTGCAAAACGTCTTTCAAAGAAATCAAACACAATGTAGGCACCACAACTAACCTGGGGTTACAAAAGGGGATGATGGACGGAGCGTTTGAGCAAATCAAACACTCACCCCCAGTCAACTGATCTGGGTTTAATCCATCACCATTCTTAAGCTCACTCAGCCACCCCAGTTCAGACATGGCCATATGCAAATCAGTCTGACCCTGTGCCTCATGGGAACAGTCCAGCCCGAACTACCAAGCCATGTCTTCCCTGGACCGGAAACAAGCATCCTGGGACCGGTTTCGGATTCATAATCCTCATCAGCCAGGCTATCTTGAATCCAGTGGCCAAGTAAGAAAGGGACTCACGTCTGAGCATACCCTGCCACACTTAGGGCGAACAAAGCGATACAAAAGGGGATGATGGACGGAGCGTTTGAGCAAATCAAACACTCACCCCCAGTCAACTGATCTGGGTTTAATCCATCACCATTCTTTAGCTCACTCAGCCACCCCAGTTCAGACATGGCCATATGCAAATCAGTCTGACCCTGTGCCTCATGGGAACAGTCCAGCCCGAACTACCAAGCCATGTCTTCCCTGGACCGGAAACAAGCATCCTGGGACCGGTTTCGGATTCATAATCCTCATCAGCCAGGCTATCTTGAATCCAGTGGCCAAGTGAGCAAGGGACTCACGTCTGAGCATACCCTGCCACACTTAGGGCGAACAAAACGATACAAAAGGGGATGATGGACGGAGCGTTTGAGCAAATCAAACACTCACCCCTAGTCAACTGATCTGGGTTTAATCCATCACCATTCTTTAGCTCACTCAGCCACCCCAGTTCAGACATGGCCATATGCAAATCAGTCTGACCCTGTGCCTCATGGGAACAGTCCAGCCCGAACTACCAAGCCATGTCTTCCCTGGCCCGGAAACAAGCATCCTGGGACCGGTTTCGGATTCATAATCCTCATCAGCCAGGCTATCTTGAATCCAGTGGCCAAGTGAGCAAGGGACTCACGTCTGAGCATACCCTGCCACACTTAGGGCGAACAAAGCGATACAAAAGGGGATGATGGACGGAGCGTTTGAGCAAATCAAACACTCACCCCCAGTCAACTGATCTGGGTTTAATCCATCACCATTCTTTAGCTCACTCAGCCACCCCAGTTCAGACATGGCCATATGCAAATCAGTCTGACCCTGTGCCTCCTGGGAACAGTCCAGCCCGAACTACCAAGCTATGTCTTCCCTGGACCGGAAACAAGCATCCTGGGACCGGTTTCGGATTCATAATCCTCATCAGCCAGGCTATCTTGAATCCAGTGGCCAAGTGAGCAAGGGACTCACGTCTGAGCATACCCTGCCACACTTAGGGCGAACAAAGCGATACAAAAGGGGATGATGGACGGAGCGTTTGAGCAAATCAAACACTCACCCCCAGTCAACTGATCTGGGTTTAATCCATCACCATTCTTTAGCTCACTCAGCCACCCCAGTTCAGACATGGCCATATGCAAATCAGTCTGACCCTGTGCCTCATGGGAACTGTCCAGCCCGAACTACCAAGCCATGTCTTCCCTGGACCGGAAACAAGCATCCTGGGACTGGTTTCGGATTCATAATCCTCATCAGCCAGGCTATCTTGAATCCAGTGGCCAAGTGAGCAAGGGACTCACATCTGAGCATACCCTGCCACACTTAGGGCGAACAAAGCGATATAAAAGGGGATGATGGACGGAGCGTTTGAGCAAATCAGACACTCACCCCCAGTCAACTGATCTGGGTTTAATCCATCACCATTCTTTAGCTCACTCAGCCACCCCAGTTCAGACATGGCCATATGCAAATCAGTCTGACCCTGTGCCTCATGGGAACAGTCCAGCCCGAATTACCAAGCCATGTCTTCCCTGGACCGGAAACAAGCATCCTGGGACCGGTTTCGGATTCATAATCCTCATCAGCCAGGCTATCTTGAATCCAGTGGCCACAACTAACTTGGCCTATTTCAACCCCACACCAGTCCCATTAGACTGGGAGCGATACTAGCTCAACATCATGAAGAAGATGAGAGATACAACATTTTGGTGGACACAAGTCAAAGCCTACTTGAGAAAGAAAGAGCCTTCCTTCTTTCAGCCTTAAAAAGAGAGCCCGGCCTGGCAGTGGTATAGGCGAGTGAGAATTTCCACATTTTTACTTATGGCAAGTAGTTCATAATACTAGCAGACCACAAAGCCATTCTGAAATTCTTTGGGAAATGCCGACCAAAGATGCCACCCCAAATTGAGAGCTGGGGGCTGTATTACCAAGAATACACATACTCCATCACCCACAAGCCAAGAAATCCAGATGACAACATGTCAAGACATTCCATAGAGTCGGTCAAGGCACGTCCGTCGCCAGCAAAAAAAATATCTAAATTCAGCAACAGACCATGCGCGAGCACCTGCCATGTCATTAGACACCATCACAGAGTCTACCAAAGAAGAATCTATCCTGGGGAGCACAAGAGGAGCCTAATCAAAAGTGAGTGGAGACGCGGATGAGACTACCATCCCAGCATGGGTTGACTCAAAGCCACTGGTCTCTTTCAGGCACATTAAAGACAAGCTATCAGGGGAAGAATGTGGACTGGTAGTAAGAGACAAGATCATCATCATACCCAAGAAACTGAGTCACAGAATAGTGTCCTTGCATATGAAGGCTGCAGCGACATAGTGGCAACTAAGTTAGCCCTAATAGAGCTGTTTTTGTTCCCCTCCTTGGACCAGATAGTTGAGAACACAGTAGAGGACAGCCACCATTACCAAGTCATCAGACAGGTACATCGACCCCCACCATTGCAGATGTTTGCACTGCTAAAAGACGTCGGGTGCCAAGTCTCAGGTTACTTTTTTTAGCCCTTTGCAATTTGGGAAGTACTTAATTGTCATCATAGACAAATACTCCCAATTTCCAATATCTCACTAAGTAACGTAAAACAGAGCCAAGGTCACCATCCCAGTCCTGGATGAAGTGTTTGTGGCATGGGGGATACCGGAGGTGGTTAAGATCAACAATGGACCTTCATTCAATGGACATGACTTTGCGATGTTCTCAACACACCGGCATTTCAAATAACACAAGATCACCCTGCTGTGGCCCCAACCAAATGGGACGGAGGAGCGATTCATGGTCACACTGAAGAGAACCTTTCAACAACCTGAACTCAAAAAACGAAAAGTGCAGCTGGCCCTAATTGAGGTACTGAGAGCATACAGAAACACACCTCATTAACTTCTGGGAAATGTCCAGCAGCCATTATGCTAGGTAGAGAAGTATACACAAGGATCACAGGAGATGGTTTTAATACAGAGTTGAGTCAGGGGGGTGGAAGATATGCTTGCCAAAGACCAGGCAGTAAAAGGACAAGATGAAAAGATATGCGTCACACATCAATGAGATACAAACCTCAAGGAAGAAGACTGGATTCCCATCAAACAGGAAGAAGAAAATCGATGGCCGATATTCCAGCAAATCCCATCAAGTAACAGAAAAGGAACCACGGGCACAGCCAAGGCATAAGACAGGAGGGTGACTGGCAACATATCTCGATAAAAATAGTATTTGAGGAGCACTCATCATTTAAATGGATCAGATCATTTGATTGGCCGTACCTGCCCATAAGTATTAACAGTACAGAATTTGAAAGGTTTTATATTGCGCTGGCTTCACCCGGAGGTATCAGAGCGCTTTACGTGTGTACAAAAAGGTTATAAAACAAGGAACAGTTAGTTATACAGTAATAGAACATTCTTATAAAAACAAATTAATTACAATAAAATACAAAGAGCAGTATATACGAAAAGGGGTTCTTGGAGGGCTAGTTGTAACAGTAACAGGAGACACCGGCTAAAGCGGAGCATTTAGGGAGGTAATATTAAAAAGAGTTCATAAAACCAAAAACATGTAAAACACGGAACAGTTACTAGGTAGCAGAACACTCATATAAAGCAAATTAATTAAAAACCAAATGGGCAAAGAGCAGTAAACACGTAAAGGAGTTGATGGATGGATAATTTAAACAGTAACAGATGGGGCCGGCTACGGCAGAGCATTCATAACGGTGAAATTAGAAAGGAGTCAATTAAAACGAACATGGGCACGGCACAATAAACATGAGGAAGCTCTCATGAAGGGCTATTATGAACAGAAACTAGAAGCAAGGTAGGGGGACGTAACGAGTGAAAAGGAGAGAAAATGATTGTGAATTAGGCTACGGGATAAATTAGAAGGAAAAGGTGGTTAAGAATCAAGCTTAGGGGAAAGGAGGAAAAGTAGATAAAGAAAATGTATTTTTTTTAAGGTGAGGGTAGCAGAAGAAGGAGAATGGAGAGAAGAAAGGGGGAGGGAGAGAGAGGACAGCGTAAGAAATGAGAAAAGAGGGGAAGAGATGAGAGAAAGGATGAGGTAAAGGAGAATCATGGAAATAGGGATGAGGTAAAGGAGAGTCAGGAGTGGGGAGCTGCATGATAGGGGAGAGGACAAGGAGAATCAAGGGAGATAGGGTAAGGAAAGGGAGAATCAGGCCGTTGTGGGCTGTGTGTAGGGTCAGGGGAGTGGATTATGGCCCTCAACATTTGCTAAGGAGGTGAAGTTTAAGGTCTTTTTTAAAGCTGAAGTAGGAGGGGTTACCTCTCAAGTTCTTGGGGAACACATTCCAGATGTTTGGTGCATTTCCGTAGAAGGAGCGTGCTTGTGGGGATCTCTTTTTGGTCAAGAGGAGGACGAGGAGGAGAGCATTTCTGCTTCTTATCAGTCTAGAGTCGCCCGCTTTTTTTAGTTTGTTTGAGAGGTATAATGGGGTAACTTGGTGGAGAGCTTTATGTGTTATGCAAGCTGTCTTGTAGGAGGATCCAATTAAGGGACTTAAGGGCAGGGGAGATGTGGTTGAAACGCTTATGGTCAGTAATTAGCATGGATGCTAAGTGGAGCACAGATCTGAGGGGCGCTAGGTGTAATTTAGAGGTTCCTGCGAGGATAGTGTTACCATAGTCAATTTTTGAGAGTACTAGATCTTGGACAATCACTTTGAAGTCTTCTGGAGGAATGAAGGGTTTGATTTTCTTCAGATGATGGAGAGTAAAGAGTGCTCCTTTAGCTGAGTTTTTAGGTCTCGCTGGTGTTAGCAGCGCGAAGCACTGCTTCCAGCGAAAGACCTTATGTTGTTCACTTGCTGGGAATGTTGGACAGGGGATGGGCACGCGCAAGCCCTCGGCGATGTCACCTCGTGCACTCGCACGTCCAGCCCTGCGCCGTGCACATCTCCTGTCACATTCCCAGCAAGTCAGCCTCTCGCCTCTCTCAATCGCACGCGCACACACACAGCCACACTCATGCATGCACACACATGCATGCACACACACGTAGGCACACACATGCAGCCACACACACACACTCACCTACCCCTCCCCCTCACCGGGCTCTTGTCGCTGCGCTGGTGTCATCTCTGCATCATCTGGCATACGTGGGGCTTCTCATGGGAGCCCCACAGAGCACTCGAGTTCCTCTGCCAGCACGACGCGGGGCTCTCCCCTTAGGCATGGGAGCCCCGCAGTGCTATCCGCTGGTCTTCACCCGGGCTCCCTCCTGGGACCTGGGACTTCAGCTGCCGCACTTCACTTTGGCACCGGGGCTCGCTCCTCATAACAAAAGTTAGGAATGGCGCACATGCATGGGCAGCCCCCGCCCTCCCAGGTCTCCTCACAGCCCGGATACTAAGCTTGTTTATTCTCCCTTTCACTGTTTTTCTGTACCTTTCTGTAAAAATGAAACTGGAATTGTAGAGGAGTATGTATATTTCTTTGTGCATTTTTTTCTGGCCACCTTAGAGTAATATCTGTGCTATCTAACTAAACTACAACGCACAAAATGGGGATCTAGTATCATAAGGCATTAAATGTTGAGCTGCTAGAACAAAGGAGACACACTAATGATTTAATAAAAGTTACCAGACATGCAGTAAGAGCTTATTTTCCGAGATGACATTCTCACTGAGCGAGTCGCGGTCCTTAGTTTATTTTGTTTAACTTGTATAAAGGTTTTCTTTATTAGAATTTGGTGCGTGGCTCTGCCAAGGGACTCGGCTGTGTCTGTGCCTAGAAACACCACAACAGAGCTGGGAGGAGCGAGGCAACGCACAGAAGATTACACGCCTCTCGCTGCCAAATGTATGCGGTTCCAAACAGCGTCACTTTAATGCTGTGTAACCAATTAAAACCCAGAGCCGCTCTGAACACAAACAAGATTGGACTTTGCTGTGTTTAGAAAACGCTCTACAGAGTAAACAAAACATAAAAATGAATTATATGTAAGTCCAAAAGGCTGGCACTGCAGGTCGTTCATGTGCAGAAATGCAGCACAGATTTCTAGTGCCTCTTAGCTGTGCCAACAGAAAGGCGTTGTCAAGACCCTGAACCTTCTTGCCGGACTGTGGCTTTAACGGGACCGGAAAGGGGCGGGACAAATAAAAAGCACAACAATGCTGTTTATTTGGATGAATTTTCAGAAATAAAAAGATGTTAACCGTATTTATCAGTAGAAGAGCAAACATACCAGGGCCTCTAATTCTGCTGACCCATAACTGCAGCCAGAAAGCCGCAGAGCGGTCTCAATTTTGTGTCACAGCTCCAGGATACTAGGGAAAACATAAAAACAAACTCAAAGGTTCTGAGAATGTTACTTTATTGATGTGCAAGGTGCTGAGAAAAGACCCAGGGTGAGGCTTCTGAAAACTTCACATACAACTGCATAGTGGCCGAATGGTACCAGGCTGCCTCAGCAGCAGCCTGCACAATGGGGTACCAGGCGGCATGAGAGAAGAACAAGCATTTACAATGCAATAGGTCTCGCATTTGCAAAAAGTTAGAGCTATTGGCATTGTAAATGACAGACCTTTTATTTGTGTGTTGGTTTTGAAAACAGATAAATAAATGGCATTGTCATTTACAATGCCAATAGCTTAATCTTGCGCAAATGCAAGACATATTGCATTTGCAGTGCAATAGGTCTCGTATTTACATGAGTTTGAGCTATTAACATTGCAAATAAGAATACGTTTTATTTATGTTTCAAAAACCAAAACATAAATAAAAGGCATTGTCATTTACAATGCCAATAGCTCAAACTCGCGTAAATGTGAGACCTGTTGCATTGCAAATGCTTGTTTATGTGGTTGTTGAAAGTTAGTTTATTGTCAATGGTGATCCCCAGTGATTTTACCAAATTGGATAGGGAGAGCGAACAGTTAAGGGCATTAAGGTCAACGATCCAGGATTGGATGGGGGGGTCTGTTTTTTTTTGGAGAGAAGAGGATTACTTCAGTTTTATTTCGGTTTAGTTTGAGAGGATTAGTGTAGAACCAGGATTAAATCTTGCTCAATGTATTGTTCAGGTGAAGTACATCGGAGTGGGACCTAATCTTATAGAAAAGTTGTGTGTCATCAGCATAGAGGTGGTAATTGATTCCAGCTTTTTTCAGAATAAGGGTAAGGGGTTCCATAAAGAAGTTAAAGAGGGACGGGAGAGAAAAGAGCCTTGAGGGACACCAAGTGAGATAGGTGTAGGATTTGAGAGGCAGTCATTGATTTTGATGTGTTGTGATTTGTGTTGGAGATTCGAGGCAAACCATTTGAAGACAAGGCCGTTAAGGCTAAAGATAGTCTTGTACGAGGTAAGTAGGGAATTGTGGTTGACAGTATCAAAGGCAGCAGAGAGGTCAAGGAGGATGAGTGGGTAAGATTCACCCTTGTCAAGGGAAAAATGGATGTCATCAATTATAGTCAGCATGGCGGTTTCAGTGCTGCAGCCTTCTCTGAAGCCAGATTGTAAGAAGTCAAGTAAATTGAAATTATTGATGTGTTTGTCCAATTGGAGTAAAACACATTATTCAAGGGCTTTGGAAAGAAGTGGGAGGTTAAAGATGGGGCGGAGATTGTTCGGGTCATTGGGGTCAGCAGAAAGGTTTTAGGGAATGGGAGTGATTTGTCTGAGTTGAAGGGAGTTAGGGACACATTCCATGGAAAGGAAGGTGTTGATAATAGAAGTCCAGTAAGGGGTAATATATGGTTTAGGTCTTGGACAAGGTTGGAGGGGAGTGGGTCTTTGGTTTGAGGGGTCGGATTTAATTTGGCAATGATGTTAAAGACTTCCCTCTCAGTTACAGGGTTGAAGTTGAGCCAGGATGCCTTGTTTTTAAGCTGTAAATAGGGAAGGTTGGATTTAGGAGGGGTTGTAACGTTGGTGTGTGATGTGGAATCAGGAGGAAGAGTCAACAAGGGAGGAACCTCTCAGTTGATGCCAGAGGCAGATGGGGGGGTAGGGTAGTTTCTGAATCAGATGGAAGGATTGATCTATTTTGGCGATTTTGTCTGAAAAGAAGTTGGCAATTTCCTCACATCTGTCAGTTGAGGCTGGCAGCATAAGGGGGATTGAGGATGTTTGATTTCGGACTATGTTAAACAGTTCTCTGGGTCTATTTTTGGCACAATCAAGCTGTGTTTGGAAGAAGCAAGCCTTTCCAAGTAGATCTCGTGGCTCGGAGGAGGGCTAGATGTGAGGAGGAGGGGTGTTATCTCCAAGTTCTTTCCGTCTGTCTGAGTGCGCGTCTTTCGTTATTGAGATCCGAGTTAAACCAAGAATTGAATGGAATGGTTCTTTTTTTTTTAGTTTGGGAGGGGCTAATAGGTCTACGAAATCTTTGACGGTTTTAATGAATAGCTAATTGAGCTTGTTAGCATCGTGGGATGGAGGGGTGAGAAGAAATTGTGCTTGGTGTTTGGACTCAAGTTCACCAGGGGGATTTTGATTAAGATCTCTGGTCCATTTCAAGGGTTTGCCATTTTTGGCAATGGGTGGATGGATGGATGGGTTTTTATATAGCGCAATATCACCGCCAGGTCTCAAAGCGCTTTGCATTGGGAACCCGTCCTGGTTTTTCCCTGTGAGATAGCCCCTACTGGGTATCCCCAAGGTGAAAGCCAGGCATCCCGCCACGGGGGGCCGTAGTGGAGATTAAGCAAGCTATTGCCCAGAGTTGCAGAGTGTGAACCTGTGATTCAAGTAGGCACCGAAGCGAGAATTACCGAGTCCGTGGACATTATGGGCTCAAGGCCCTGCCGCGTCGGGAATTGAACCCTGGTCCCGGGTCTGATCTCAGCGTCCGGGTCTGCCTCCTCTAACCAGTGAGCCACACTTCTGGGGAGGAGGGGAATGGATTCGATCTTGAACAAAATTAGGTTGATGGTCAGAACAGTCGATAGGGAGGATGTTAGATAGTGAGGCAAAGTTATTGTTGGCAATGATGGCCTCGAGTGGGGCACCTTTGGTGTGGGTCGGAGAGTGACATAGTTGAGTAAGGTTGTTGATCTCTAGTACATTAATGAGGTGGTTGACTGTGGGATCACCAACATTGTTCCAATGAATGTTGAAATCTCCTAGGGAGAAGTTTTTTGAGTTGGAAAGAGAGGATTGTGTAAGGAGGTCTGAAAGTTCCTCAGTGAAGGGAAGAGGATCCCCCGGAGTGTGGTAGATGTTATGTAAACGTATTGGGGATGAGCCTTGCCCAATGAATTTTTCGCCAAGGTATTCGAAGGTTAAGTGGTCCGGGTTCATAATAAGGGTGAGCTGAAGTTTGTTTTTTATAGATTATAGCTAAACCACCCCCAATTCTGTCTGGTCTGTCTTTCCTAATGATTGAGTACCCAGGGGGAGTGAGAAGGTCAAGGATGGCCGCCAAGTGATTGTTAAGCCAGGTTTCTGTGAAGAAGGCAATGTGGACAAATTCGCTGATGATGGTTTCTGAGATTTCGGTTGCATGTCCGACAGCCAAGCAGCAGTTAACAAGCATGCAGGAAAGGAACTTAGGGCTGACTTTAGTGCGCGAGGAAGAGTGAATGGTGTTCAAAAGTTTCTCTTCATCCAAGTGCAAGCTGTGATCAACTCAAGTTGAGAAGGTGGGTGATTGAAGAGTTCCACCTCTGCTGGTTTCCACTTTCCCAGACTGGGACCAAGTCCAGAAAGACTTTGGGAGTGTGTTCCTGCTGCTCAGCTGCATGGGGAGGAAGACCAGCATGACAATGTGTGAGTTGGATTTTTTTTTTTTTAAACACTTTATTCGTGACTGTCGCAGGATGTTATACAGTTCTTTACATTTCCTCAGCATACCATACATCAGTCTTTTCCATTTTCGTTACCAGTTTTTTTGGCATCATATCCTTACAATCATGAGGTATTATTCTTATCCATATGTGTGAGTTGGATGAGGACACCTGCAAGACTTAGCTGTAAAGCCACAGCAAAAAACAGAGCACAGTTGCATAGAATGGCCTTTATGGGACAGCATGATGGACTGCACATGCGTATTCTTTATCACATAGTTGCCCCAGCCAGCTGACCAAAAAGTAAGATTTGCAACCCAATAACACCTGGACAAGGGAAGCTCACCCCCTCCAAAACAATTCCAAGGGCGTGCCTGCTTTTTCCCTCACACTTCCCATGCCAAATGAAACTTATATTCTCCTGTCTGGATGCTACCTGAGATCATGAGGCATTGTCAGCTTTACCCTCTTGCCTGAGAATCCACTTTAGTACCTAGTGGTAAATGTCCTAATTCCAGCAGTGTTGGAAATTATTATTCTGCCTCATGTGGTCTGGAGATATCACAATTGCACCCTCTCAGTCAGGACCCAAATGACAGCTTAGTCTCCAGCTTTGATTTGGTGCTACTGGTGACTACAGTTGACTTCCCCAGACCAGTGGGTGCATGCTTCAGTGAAGAATCCTGACCACATCGAGTGGGTTCTGAGATTTTGGCCAGTGAACTGTTGGACAACTAAAGGGGGCATTCAGAGTGGACTGGCAGCCTGACCAACCACTGTCCTCAATTATTAGTCTGTTGGCTACTAGAAGAATGAACTCCACTGGATTATACCTTCGCACTAGGAACTTTAGATTGAATGCCAACTACCCTTGTAGACCGCATCAAGAAGAACCCAAAGGGGGGGGGGGGCAAAGGGTCAAAATGGCAGACACACTCTACTGAGGAGCTGTATTTGAACCCCATCATCTGGCCTAAATCTTCTTTACTTGCAACCATCCAACCACGTAAAGCTCTGTAGAGCCTCCCATAACTCCAAAACAACAGTAGAGGAAGTGTAGAGTTAATGATAGAATCACCCTCCTTACTGATCTATGTAAACAACAGGATTCTATCAATGTGCAATAGTGACTAATTTAAAAAAGTTTTTTGTGATGATTATCTATTTTATAGGTGTGGAACTAGGCTCTCTCTTAAGATGTCAAGACGAGGGCACTATGTGCTTTTAAAATACCCCTCACACACCAAGAATCCCTTAGTGTCATGCTTCATCATGGGGGTCTTCCCTTCCCTCTACGGGGCGGGGCGTGCTGCGACCTACGAGCTACGCGGGAGCACTGATTTTTTTGACAATAGGCTAAGTGTATAGATGTTTCATAAGCAGTCCCCTACTGGCAAATGAAGGGTGTTCGACGCAGTGCAATGCCTTAATCCTACCCTCGGAGCGGCATAAGGGTAGGATTAAGGCATTGAACTAAGAAGCGGTAACTTCACCGCGTGGAACACCCTTCGTTTGCCGGCTCATGAGGCACGCTACATTAGCCTCACCAAGACCACAATAGGTCAGTTTTTTCTACGCTTTACCTTGGGCCCACTCATGCCCAGAAGCTCAACCAGGTAGCTCATTTTTGTTACCTAGTTGTAGGACTATAGGAATACTACTTTAGAATAAAAAAACTGAGTACCTTTCTGTAGGGACCATCAGAGGTCCTGATGAATAAGCAGTAGGGGACTGCTTATGAAACATGTTGACTAGGTAGCAAGCTAATAGCTCTACCACAAAACCCCTTTTTTAATATTCCCAGCCAGAGAAGTTAATAAAGCATTTTTTTCTACTAGCCAGGGAACTTTTAAGTTTTATATTCACATATATAGGTCCCTACAGTTCACTGATATCACTTACACTGCACTACACTTAGCCTATTGTCACAAAAATCAGTGCTCCCGCATAGCTCGTAGGTCGCAGCACGCCCCGCCCCGTAGAGGGACGGGAAGACCCCCATGATGAAGCATGACACTAAGGGATTCTTAGTGTGTGAGGGGAATTTTAAAAGCACATAGTGCCCTCGTCTTAACATCTTAAGAGAGAGCCTAGTTCCACACCTATAAAATAGAGCCTCCCATAACTGCAGGCTATATGATTTAATGTATTTGGAGCCTTTCAGGAGAGGCGCTGGGGTACCAACCGTTGCCTGGGGCCCGTACCCTCTTAGTGAGCTGTGAAGCAGATCGACTGGGAGCTGCAGCTTGCCCCAGTGGCGCCCTGCATGGTATGCCTCCATCACTTGGGAGGAGCACATTGCAAGGGGCACTGCCTCGTATCTGTGGACATTCGTGCAAGAGGGAGCCAAGGTGGCCCCGGATGACCACCGGAGGACCTGCTGAGAGCAGTATGCTGAGACCTGCAGGGCTCTGAAGCTCTGAGCTTTCAACGTGAACAGAGGTGAGGCAGAGTTGTGATATCTGTAGGCACAAGGCCTACCCACTACGTAGTGTAGGAAGGAAGCTGACCCGGGGGCTGGCTCGAGCCCAGGCCACTCTCACAATGGTATGGTAGCTCGGCTGCAATAATCTGATTGGACACCTGCAAGACGAAGCAGAGCTTGCTGTAGATAGATAAGATAAGATATTTTATTTTGCTTGATTAGTTAAAATCTTTGCAAATACATAGCAAGAAATATTCCCATTATACACAAATAAATACAATTAAAACAATTAAAAGATGCGTAATCTAAAAGTGATCAATTGCATGTTCAATATTTATACATTATTCACTTAGACTCTTGCATCTCATGTAGTGCTATCTACCAATGACTACAACAACCTCCCAGATCGAATGGCACAGCTTAATCAAGACCACTGTCCAGATTGAAGATCTGGTGATTAAAATACAGATACAGCTAAAACAAAGCATTGAGTTAATATTATACTTATAACGTTTTTCAGCATGGTTCGGATAGCAGCAGGGTTTTAAGTCTCTTTGTTACAGTCTCAAAAACTTTTGTTAGCTGACAGTTGAGCTGAACGTCAGTGGGTTTGAAGCATAGCTTCACTGCCTGCCTACAGGACCGTATGCCGTAATGCCTGAGAAAAGGGCGCAACAAGGTGCATCTTATATCCTTTAAGTTGGGGCAGTTGCAGATAACGTGGATGATGTCTTCCTTCCCACTTCCACATAGGCGACAAGTCGGAGTGCCACCTTTCCTTTCCCATGGTGGAAGATGGGGCTTAATCGCAATTACCCCCAGCCGCAACCTCAAAAAGTTTTCCTTCTTACTTATCTTGATTCCGGCACTCAAATAGGCTTGGGGTTTCAGCCTTACATAGTCACTGAGCACTATCCAGCCGTGTGCCTTATTAGTGAGAATTGCTTTGTCTTCTAAGACAGATAGAATTGATGTTGTTTTTCGTGCTGCTTTTTTGAAAGAAAGATGGTCCGTTGGAACAGCCCAGAGATCAGACAGGCCCAGTAACTCAATTGAATGGAGCAAGTAATCCCTGGGTGGGCATTTTTCTTGGCTGGCCAGGGCTTTCCAAAGATGGAAATTTAAAGATCCTGCCTCAGCGCTTCGGATTTTATGCCAACTTCAGGGGTGTGGAATTTATTAAAATATCTACTTGTCCATGGGGCAAGTTGCTTCATAAATCTACTTGTCCTGTAACAAAATCCACTTGTCCCTTTGGTGTCATGTGGTTCGGCGACAAATTATGGCAGCAATCTCATTATATAAGAGCTTTTATATAGATAGCCTCTCTGATTATGCCAGGGCTCATACCATAGTAGTTTTTGAATACTAGCAATCCCTTTTTGTTGCCACGTTTCTGCAGATCAACATACTGGGACTGAAGGTAGTGGTAAGCAATAGTTCCAGGGTTGGAATTCCATTTAAGTCTGTGCAAATCTACTAACTTGCATGTTTTAAGGGTTTTCAACAACTCTTCTCTAATGTTTTCCCATACTGAGAAATGTTGGAAATTTACTCCTGACAATGGCAGACGTAAACCTTCTTCCAGAGTTGGGAAAAAAGTGGTTGATGGGAAAATGACCTTGCAAACACTCGAGTTTTCCCATGAGCAAATCTACACATGCATATTTGCTCATGATAAACTGCAGTTCACAAATATTTTCCAGGAGTACATTTCTTGCCCTACTTCTATAAATTCTTGTAAATTCATGAAAGCCATATAGCTGCACTTAATGCCAGGACATATACCAAGGGTGCACTTTTGAGACTTTCTTTAAAAATAGGGTCCCTAATTTGGTCTGGCGTTAACCGCAACCTTTTGTGTTTGTTAAAATTCTCTCTCCCTCTCTCTGTATAGGCTGGCTTCACTGTGAGTGACGGCATTAAGCCATTTCACAAGGAGTATATTGGCACACAATGTAGTTTTGTTCAGTGGCAGTAACTAATGTGGCAGTGTGTGCTTTTATTTTAGACCAATTTGTTTTTGCTTTTGCCAATGTTTGTTAGAATGGTGAGGGCCCGGCAGCTCACACATCAAGAAGGCTTTACAAAAACGATGCCAAAACAAGTCACTTATTGGCAAAACTAAAAAGTTGACCACTAATTTCAGACCTACTGGCTTTGCCAATGCTTGTTTATTTTTATGTTTTTCATAATCTTATTGAAACTGGTTACACTGATTTTCCAATATGAATATTTTTTCAAAATACTGGCATGTATCAACACATTTTACTAAATGATGCTGCAAAGAAACGGTACCTGAAATTTCACAGTAATTTAGCAAAATGTTTTTTTTCCTACTTTCATTTTTTTAGGAACATTTTATATTGAAAGCAAAGAGTCATTAATCTTGCTCTCAAGCTTCTGCAAATATTTGCATCTAATCAGAGAGCATTCTGGGAGCATTATGCATAGCCTCATATTGCTAAACTTTGAAACCGTGAGTACACATTTTTATACTTTAACCACTGTCAGTAGTGCAGTCAGAACTTACATTTACTTAGAGCGCTCACCCCAATAATAAAGGTTTTCAATTAATGAACCATAAATACAAGTTTGAACAGCATTAACATAGGCACACAAATAATAACTTAACTTCAGGAAGTGCCCTTCCCTGGCCCTTAATGTGCTAATGCAAACTGGCAGCCAAAGGGTTTGTGCTGCAGGGGGTTGGGCCTACTTGTCCCAAGGACAAAATACACATTAAAACTTGTTGCCCTTGACCCCAAACAATATGTCCTGGGCATCAGGCTATAGGAATTCCACATCCCTGCAACTTTTAACATAGGTGCTCCTCCTTTCTACCGTTTGTCTTTGAATCCCAAATTCTAACTGGATTTGAGCCGGGGAGACATATTTTAGGAGGTGGAAAATTGCTCTGTAGGCGTTAGCTATTACGGCATCTAAAACTGCTGCATATTTACCTTTTAGAGCCTCACTCCCATATGACAGTGTCGGCAGCAGTTTAGCCCTCAAAAACTGTAAAAAGGGTTCAAGCGTGAGGTCGGGGAGCTGTCTCTTCAATGACTTCAGGGCTAGATACGTGGTGGTCCCCTTTCTTCGGATGGACTCTAGCTGGAATTTAAATGTGTTTTCATGATCCATTAGGATTCCCAGATATTTATAGCTTTGTACTTGGTCCAAGCGTTGGCCGTCAAGGAACCAACTATTGGTCTTCTTTTTATGATAGTTGACTGCCATAATTTTCGTCTTCTTGAGGTTTATTTTTAGGGAGTTCCGCTTAGAAAAACTGCTTGTCGTGTTTATCAAATGCTGAAGGCCAATTGGTGCCCTACTAATTAAAACCAGGTCATCCGCCTGTAGCAAGTTTGACATTAGCTTGTTCCCCAAGTTAGGAGCATGGGATACGCAACTGTCCAACTCCCCAGGCAGGTCTGCCAAAAAAAGATTAAAGAGGGTCGGGGCCAGGACGCACCCCTGCTTGAGGCCCTTAGAGGTCTTGATACGTTTTGAGATGTATGCCCCTTCACCTAGTGTGACCCTGATCCATGTGTCTGTGTGCAGCTGTTTTAGCCGATCCAAAAGGGTGGTTGGAATACCCCAATTGTCCAGTTTTACCCAAAGTTTGGAACGGTCGACATGGTCGAAAGCGGCTGTATAGTCCATGAAACACAGGAAGAGAGGCATCGTTGAAGTTTTGGCTGCATCCATTAGCAGTGCGAGAGCCAGTATGTTTGTTGTAGTTCCTTGGCCGCTACGGAACCGGGTTTGATTGATGGGGATGATGGAATGGTCTGAAGCCGAAGATGTTAGCTCGTCCAAGATTGTACCGGCATAGTATTTGGCGTCTACGTCGAGGAGGGCGATCAATCAGTAGTTATTTGGATCGTTTCTTTTGCCTTACATAAAAATGGGGCTAATAATAGATCCTTTCCAAGATTCCGGAATGGTACCCGTGTTTTTTAAGCTCTTGAAAACTGGTAATAGAGCCTTGCTCCAAAAGGTGGCATCATGTTTATACAGTTTCGGTGGTATCCCGTTAGGGCCGGCCGCTCCCATGTCTCTACCCTTGGTTATTAGGCCTTTTATCTGTTTTTCTGTGGGGGCGTACCCTTCCTCTGCTATAGGGTCTGTGGGATCTGAATCCCCAGCCATCGGGGTCCTCTGTTGCTTATGGATGTTGGTGCTGCTGACCAAGTGTGTCGCTTTTCTCTTGTTGGGGGATTCAATGACAGGTGTCACGGTATCTGCTCCCTTGTTGTTAAAGTGAGCGGAAAGGTAATCAACCCAGATGTTCTCTGCTATATTGGAACTGAATCCAGGGTGGTTCGGACGATCTATCTTATGAATTGTTTGCCAAAACTTGGCACTATTGTGTTGCTTGGCATCGTGCAATAATTTGGCCCATGTTTCGTCGTTCTTTTGCCTTATTTTTCTCCACTTCCTCCGTCTAAGTAGTGCCTTCGTTTGTCTAAGGGATGACTGCAGCTCCAAGTTCCCCGGTGTTTTTCGCAGTTAACGAAGGGTTCGGTTTATGGTGCATTTGAGGCTCTTAGTTTCTGGACTGGAATTTACTTTTTTTAATCCGTCTTCTAGTTGTCTTGATTTGGCCCCTGTCCTAGTTGCAAAATTACAACTGAAGGTCTTAATAAAGTTTTCCCATGCTGTTACAATTGGGATACCATTTTCTTTTTCCCTCTCAAACAAAGTTTTTGCAGAGGCTGAAAGGGCTTCAATATTGTTGACATTGCACCTTAAACGCATTAAATTAGAGACTTCTTCGGTGGCAATTGGTTTCCAGATGTCTAGTGTATCAGCTGATCTCGCTTTCAACGTTATTTCCTGTGGAAGGTGATTGCTCTGGGCCATATCACCTATTTTGAAGGTTGATATTTTATCAAACATGACTAATGTTACAAACGTGTAATCCAGATGGGAGGATGTTTTTGACGAGTGAAAAGTGGCAGCTGGTGGAATATCCTCAGGAAAGCGCCCATTCAATGCTCTTAAATTTAGATGTTCTAGTTCTTGTAACAGGTGTCTAGCCAATCTTGAGGGTTTGCTGTTGTTTGCTTTACCCTGAGTCGGTATTCCCCAACGTGAGTTGAGTTCGTACACAGGGCCATCATCTTGGCTTGACCCAAGGAGGTGTAGGTTGAAATCGCCAGAACGATAATATGGTCAGTTTCTTGCTGATCCATAGTCCGTTTTATTTCATTTGACAGCTCCTTTACAGCCAGTTGTTTATGTTTTGGATGCACGTAGGTGTTTATTATTATTACTTCATGTATCGCGTTGTTGAATTTGAGCCTTATCTGTATTGCATGAACAGCGTTGGGTGATGTAATTTTCACCTCAATGGGCTTTGTTGAGCCCATTGTATTAATTGAAGTCAACATCATTAGTCCCCCAGAACAGCGACCAAAGTTTGACCCCTTTGTTGCCGGGACAAAGTCTGAGCAGTAACCTTGGAAATCCTTGGCGTTCTCTTCCCAAGTTTCCTGGAGAAGTATTAAGTCAAATGTTTTCAAATAGTTGGCTACTTCCTGGTCGTCTAATTTGGCTCCCAGGCCGTTGATGTTCCAAATGCAGAGTTTAGTTTGTCCTTGAACAAGTGAAGCTGTCTGTGGGGTTTCACTCGCTGGTCACTTTGGACAATCTGTTAATATTGTGCGTGTTATTTTTTGGCCGAACTTCTGGACCCGGCTTCTCAATTGGAATTAGTTGTCCTGAGTTTCTGCTTAACTTAGCTCCTTCTGTACGGGCCGTGAGTTTACCCGGGGTTCTACTTCTTGCCCCTCTTAGTACTGAGGTGGTATTTTGATCTGGGGCGGTGGTTGGAGCTTTTAAGAACCGAGTTGGATAAGGAGATTTCAATTCGACTAGCATTACTATACCCCAGCGCTTGAACATACTTTCCTCTTCCTTGATTTTATTTGCGATTTTACTTGAGTTCCATCTTGTCCTCGTCACCTCCTGGCCCAGGGGGTTATTATTTGGAAGGAATTCTATGGAAAGTAAATCCTTTGAGTTTATATTTGCAAGACTCGGGATAGAGTTTAAGAGTCGTAATACATTCCGTCTGTTTAATATGTCGTCTCTTCCCCGTGATATGTATTCCGGAATGAAAGTGTTGCTGACCACTTCATCGGTTATCCTTTCCTTAATTTTATTAGTAGGGATTACAACCTCAGAAAGAGGACATAATTGCAGAGAATTGTTCTTTTCTACTCCTTGGATAACAGATTTGGGAGAAGGTGGCAGGAGGGCAGATAGAGACTTGGCTTTGCAGGGTGAGTAGCAATCCTTTGCTGGACCCTCCGGCGGCAATTTTTGTCGGTCCTCATTTTTTGACAAATGGACTTCAGAGGATGAGGTTGCCGATTTTTTTAAAGTTTTGTTCTAATAATGTTGCCTCCTGCCTTTTATTCGTTGTTGAGAGGTTCCTTCTTGCTGGCTTTTTTGCAATTAGTGGTGTGTCCTGCCGCTCAATCACTATTGGGTGTGAGTTATAAAGGGGTTGCCCTATAAACTCAAGCACCTGGGGTCTTAGATAGGAACAAAAGGAAAAGTGGTCCGAGTTAACAATCTTGTATCTACACAAGTATTTACTTTATGCCAAAAAACCACATATAATTCAATTCAATGGAATATAACTGATGCAATATTCTTAGTCAAATTGCATTTATTATCCTCAAGAAAACATTCATTGAAATCTCAAACAAGAAATTCATCATATTTATAGTTGATGATCCATCCTTCAATGTAATTGAAAGTCTACGTTTCGACCCCTTGTGTGCAGAAGGGTTAGTGTGGCCTCATGTTGGGGTCTTCATCAGGACATGGTGGAGAGCCTACATTTCCTATATTAATTTTATAACCAATTCACCACGCAGGCCATTGTTAATAGCCTCCGCCTTACTTCATAGGCTCTCCACCATGTCCTGATGAAGACCCCAACATGAGGCCACACTAACCCTTCTGCACACAAGGGGTCGAAACGTAGACTGTGCCAACCTGACACACCATAGGATCTGAAGCAATGAATATATTTTTTACCTATGTGTGATGTATTTTGGGAACATTAATACTACCTTGATTGTAAAGGCGTATTTGATTTTACTGTGATGTTTCAATGTCACACCACCTTTACCCAGTCCCTCACATACCTTTTCACTTCCTTTCCCAACTTCACTGAGAGCACTATTTGAATGTAATGATTTTATAATTACATTGAAGGATGGATCATCAACTATAAATATGATGAATTTCTTGTTTGAGATTTCAATGAATGTTTTCTTGAGGATAATAAATGCAATTTGACTAAGAATATTGCATCAGTTATATTCCATTGAATTGAATTATATGTGGTTTTTTGACATAAAGTAAATACTTGTGTAGATACAAGATTGTTAACTCGGACCACTTTTCCTTTTGTTCCAATCACTATTGGGGACATCCTTCTTTCTGGACTTGACGGTGGCCCCGGGGCGACAGCCATAGTTGTAAGGGGCTCTACGATATATTTTGGGCAGGTTTTAGATTATATGAGGCTGCAAGCTCCTCCCACTCCTGTGAGGCCAGAAAAGACAGGTCCGGGCTTGATATATAGGAGTCTTCATAAGGAGACATTGTATGGCGCTCTGGTAGATTACCAGCCAAAGTGCTGTGGGGGTCCGTAGAGCCCCCGGTGCACCTGACTGTGAATTTTTCCGGAAGAGTGGGGGGCTAATTTTTTGGAGACTGCAAGAGAGCCATTCCCAATCGATCTTTGAGCGGATTCTGGGGGGAGCCCCCTAGTGCATGAATTCCAGCCCTTGCCTCTATTACCTCTTCTGAGACTTTTCCAGCTGAACTAGCATCAACAATGCTTTTTGGTTGATACTGATGCTGGTCTTCTATGGTGGGTAAGATCCTTTGTTCGGTTTTGGCTTGGTTTACAACTTGATTATTGAATTGATGAAGTAAGGATTGTGGTTGGGATTCAAGTGGCGTATTGGGCGACATAGAGAGAGCCTGGCTGGCTGGCTGAGTGATTAGCTGAATAGGCTGGCCGATCGGTTGGCTAATGTCAACGGTGCTTTTTGGTGAAGTCTGGTCATCTATTGTAGATGTGTTCCTTTGGTCGATTTTAACTTGGTTTTCAACTTGGTTATTAAATTGGTGAAGTGGGTGTTGAGATTGGGGGACAAGATGGCTTGAGAAAAGCCTGATCGACTAGCTGGTCAATTGGCTGTTTGCTTAGCTGATAAGTTAGTCCGGACTTTTCAGGCTGTAATGGCGATTGTAGCCCTTTTACGTTCGCACTCCTTGAATAGATTGCTGTCCCTGGATATTTCAAAAATGCGAATTTCGTATAAATTTTGGGTTGGAAGGTGCAAGGCTTTTTTCTTTGAAGGGTCCCATCGATGTTTATCGGTGTGCAATCCACTTGTCTTCCTAAAATTCCTGGTAATTGCGTTGGGTTAACTGATAAATTGGAAGTGAATTTACCCGATTTAGATTTGAGCTGAGCATGTCGCCATTAATGGAGGTGTTTACAGAAGAATTTGTGTCAGAGCAGGTAGTAGCAGCCCCCATTCCTGGGGTGCCCTCTGTGCCTTCTTTAATAGAAACTGACCCCCGTCGAGGGCCACTGGGCTCTTCTATACTCGCTGTTGCGTTGTCTCGTTTGGACTTGGACTTTGACTTTGACTTTGACTTCGGGGGAACCCTTCTCACTCGGCCAGGTCTCATAACTGGCTCCAAAGACCGTGCCTAGTTTAGCACGTGATATATAATGAGAACCAGTGTACTATGCAGTTGGAAGATCTAGTAAAGTACCAGAAGGAAGACTGCACCGATGAATGTGAGAGTGTCTGCCGATGACCCAATTGCTGAAGCTGAAGCTGCAGAACACTAGTGTAGCATGCACGTACCTTGCACTCTTCCTGCCACCTGGAAGGAACCTGCCCCGGGGGTGGGGATTCAACTGCTGGTCGCGCTCCTCTCCTTTTCCTCTCCGCTCTCTCAGCGACCCCCCCAGCTCCTCTGAGCGGCCTGGCGGCAGACCAACCGGGAGAAACTCAGCTTGCCCTTGCCTCAGATCTATGCAGCCCAATGTCGAACACTCAGCACAGCGAGCACACTGCACCGCTCCCCCGATCCGGAATTGGGGGCAAAAAGCTAATAGGAGACTGAACGACAGGGCCGATGAGAGGGCCAGCTGGCAAAGCTGATGGAGCCCAAGGAGTCCGGGGAGGCGCAGCTGAAGCCGGAGGGCGGAGGGCGAGGCGTGGGCAAGTAACAGTTTTAGTTAATTTGTTTTTTGTTCTTTGACAGATCACTGCTCCTCTCTGGCAGAAATGGTGGGGCACAGGCACAGACTGGCCTTGTCCATCCGCCGCCCCTCGACACTGACGATCCCGCAGCAGACCCACAAACCCGCGTTATGTTAGGTCACGTTAGGCCAGCCTCCACTGTGCCCCCGCCCCCCCCCCCCGCTGTCCTGCCGTACTGCCCCCTCACCGTAGATGATGCCTTTGGAAGGAGATTGGGAAACCGGAGGTTTTCACTGTGGCGACGTTAGGGGACCCTACAGCAGGCAGCAGTGACAGCAGCGGAGCCTGGGAGACCCAGGAGAAGCCAGGAGAGCCGGGGAGGACCGGCGGCAGTGCAGCCCTATGCCCAAGGGCGGCCCGGTTTGGCTGGTTGCGGCGGCGGCAGAGATGAAAGGAGCAGTCCCGCTTGCCACCTTCTGCTCCGCTCTGCCCCGCAAGCTCCCACCTCCCCGCAGTCCGTGGGCCAAAGCTCCGAGGGTGTCGGGGGGCGATGTGCGCCGGTAGAAGCTGGCCGGCCGCGGGTAGCAAGGCGGCGGCGGCTCCCGCGGAGAGAAGAGTGCGGGTGGAGACCCAACGAGCCAAACGAGTTACTCCTCACTGCTGTGGACTCCGGGCGTCGGCAGCAACCAAAAGTGAAGGGGTGGAGGCTTGTTAAGATACACTGCCTTGGATATCAATTAATTAGGGAGCGAGGTGAAAAACATTTTGCTGCTAGATACACATTCCCCAGCTTGCTTTAGGGCTCAGGAATCAGATCAGCCCGGGGTGTTGCTGCGCTACACGCCTGCTTGCAATGCAATCCTGTGCTGACACTATAAATTGACTTCAGTACTGGCCCCCCCGAAAACTGAGCAGAGAAGGACAAACTCAGGGAGGGCGAGGAATAACCACTAAGGTGCCACATGAACTGGCTGGAATTGCATGGTACAGTTGACCGCGCTAGTTGGTGCACAAAGCCAGCTTTGTAAGATAATAATAAGAGTGGTAGCCCTTCAGCACGACCACTACACCAACTTATTGTGGCTCGTACCTCAGCAAACACCTTAAGGGGCCCAGAAGTCAGCAGGGCCTAGGCCCCGCAATAGCAATTGCCTACATTTCACACTGCGTGTACCAACGGTGTACCATACGTGAGAGGGGGACCCCTCCCCACCCCTGAACTTCGTTGATTGAGATTCTTTGTAACACTGAGGAATGCAAACGGATTTCAGAGGCATGCAAATGTACAGAGATGCTTCGCTGAGGTGATACGTGGCATCACAGTGTGGCCTATTTCGAGCCTACGCCACACTGACTTACAGAACTGAAAAGTCATATTGTGCTGCTACCCCTTAGTTACTGCATTTAGTACTCATAGCTCCCTATAACATTGAGTTCCACTTACAATGTCTGGGGGGCATGTGATGCATCAAGCTGCGCAACCTCTTCCTCACTCTCACGGTGCGACCAGGTTGGGCTTTCGGGTGGGAGAGGTCACCGCTGGTTGCTCTGCTTTAGCTATGAATGGTTCATACATACCCTTACATACACATGCTTTTATACCAGTATTCAGTAAGGATTGAATTACAGTAGGTGCGAGCGATCAGCTATGGGCTGTCAAGGTAGGAATTTGATCATTAGCTGCTGAGGTGTTCACCACACCCTCTTCTCTGACTAACTACACAGCTAGTGGGGTGTTTCACTGCTGGAGATGGGCAGGCTACAATCAGTGACTCCAACCGCCACTGGGTGCAGTGGGGGTGCACACACTGCACCTCACAGAAAGGTCTTGAGCTATGAAACCCCAGGCCTGTCAGTGGCTGTGGGAAGTAAGTTTGATGCCTTGCAAACCGCCACAGAAAATTCTAGAACCTCCTTGGATAGCTTAGTCATCGACCTAGTACTGCAAGGAGCAGACCACTGCAAGCTTGCAGATAAAGTGACATCTACGGAACGGACAGTCGAACTCCAACCCGCCTCACAGGCTGCGGACTCCTTCATCAAGTCGCTGTCTGCCGTGTGTGCGTTCTAGAACAGAGAGCTGAAGACGCAGAAGGGTGCTCAAGAAGGAATAATATACGGATATTAGGATTTCCAGAAGAAACAGAGGGCCAGGATGCCGTTACCTTTTTTTTTTTTAATATGTTTATTGCGTATTTTATGTTTTTGTATACATCACAACCATACACGTATATAAAAATTGAAGAAGTACGCCGTAGTACAATAGACAAGGCCTTGGCCACCATGATTGCCCATAGACAGAAAGAAATACATCCTTAAAGAGCAACTGTAAAGTAAGCGAGGCAATACTGTATTGCAACATCATAAGCTACTGGCATAACAAAAGAAGAAAAACAAAGTAGTAAATAACAATTTGCGTGGATGGTGGGAAAAACAAGTGTCTGTCTCCAATAACACATCAGAAAATTGTTCAGTTCGAAGCAGAAACAATGCCCCGGTAGCATCACAAAATGGGCAGTATATACTGGCAATACAATACGTATCCAAAGTTTCAGGACAGAAACTAACAATTAACAAGAACGATCTGAAAGGCTGTAGGAATTAGAGACTGGTCAACGTGTAATGACAAGAGCGTGTGTGCGCATGGCGCTTTCAGGTCAGGCGGGTGGGGACAGGCGTGCGCAGTGTGGTGTCAACAGTGAGGGCCTAGGTACAAGGTCCACCAAAGGCGCTGCAGGGGGGGGAGGAGGCCCAGGGGACGGAGAAAGAATGCAGGGGGGGAAGGCACTAGCACTTATACAATGCCGCTCTGCAGGCACACCTGATGGTAGGTCTTTAGGGTACTGTCCCAATCAATGGCAATGGGATACATGCGGAGCCCCGCCATCTCCTCCCTGTGGAGCGCTGTGCTTTCCGCCCTTGCCCACTTGTCGAACGAAGTACGCCATTGGATCGGTTGGGTAGGTATATTATTCTTCCAGCGCTTGGTGATGAGTCGCTTTGCAGTGATCAGCCCCAGGTCCCAGAATCTCTCACGGACTTTAATCTGTTTAGTTCTTCTGAACAGCCCTAACAGGCATGCCTCCCATGTAAGCGGCAGGCTGCCTCCCGTCGCCTTCGTCAAAGTATCCGATACTGTAGCCCAGTAGAAGTGCATCGAGGGGCATGTCCAGAGTGCATGTAGGAGTGGTGCATCTACAAGTCCGCATCTGGGGCACGCTGATGTTGTTAGCCCAAAGTATCTATTGAGCTTGTCCGGGGATAGATAGGCACGGTGTACAATGTAATATTGTATAATTTTAAATCGGGCATTGCGTGGCACGTGTAATGTCCCGGCAAGTATCTGTGTCCATTTCTTATCTGTCCAGTCCCGGCCTCTATCAGCGGTCCATTTGTCTCTCAGCCGCTGCGACGAGAACTGTGTGTGTATATGTAGTGCCTGGGCAAGCCAATGTATCACGTGGGAACCGTTCCCCATCACGTGTAGATATTGAATTAGAAGATGGGTCGGAGGCTCCTCCGTTAGTGCACCCCAGGCACCCGTCAGTGTATGGAGAAGTGTCGCATGTGTCAAAAATTGACCAGCCGGTAGTCCCGTGCTATCCCCTAGTGCTGCAAAAGAGAGCAGGGCACCGTCCTCGAACAGGTCTCCCAGGCTCTCCAAGTCAGCTGCTGTCCAGCTGCTCAACGCGTGTTCTGTTAGCGCCCCCCCTTCCCAAAGTGGCAAATTAGGGGCTATATGGCGTGGTAGTTCTTGTGAGTTTCAAACTCCTCGCGTAGCATTTACTCGCCACAGCGAGGAGTAGTTGATCGGGGCAGCGGGCCTTAGATAGGGTGTGAAATAACACGTGTATTTGCGTGGTAGTCAGTACCTCATCTAACGTGGCCGTATCTCCTAAGTTCTTCCCACTGCCCATTGTAGCTGCGCCGCTATATAATAAAGTTCGTGGTTTGGGACCGACAACCCCCCGCACTCCGTTGCAGCATAGAGAGTCTTCAGCGCAACTTTGGGACGCCCCTTGTTCCAGATCAGACGCCTGGTGAGGGTTTCCAGCTCTCGGAAAATGCGAGCAGGGACTTATATCGGCAGGTTTGCGTAAAAGTACAACAGTCGAGGGAGGGCGATCATTATTGCCAATGTGATGCGACTGGGGACATTCAACGGAAGAGAATTCCAGAAGGTCACTTGGGCTGTAAGTGACGATATCGCCCTTGTGAGATTACCGTCCAGGAGGTCAGCAACGTCGCGATAGACTCGTATACCCAGATATCTAAATGTGGACGTGTACCAAAGGAGCCGTTCACCTGCCACCAGAATGTCACATTCCAGGGTGTCTATAGAAAAAGAGTACACCCCAGATTTCGCCCAGCTGACACGAAGGCCAGACACATCACCAAAAGTAGTAAAAATGTCTGTGAGTGTACTTGGAAAATGGGTCAGGTCTCTGACGTAAATTAGTAAATCGTCAGCATATAATGACACAGAGTGTACCCCATCAGCCAGAGGGATACCCCACTCCGCGCCAGATGCACGCAACTCCGCAGCCAGTGGCTCCATCATTAGTGCAAAAATCAGGGGAGAGAGGGGGCAACCTTGTCTGGTACCCCTGCGAACGCGGATCAGGTCAGAGAAACGTCTACCTGTGCCGACACGCGCGACAGGGTCGGAGTAAAGTAATTCCACCATTCTCAAGTAGGCTGCACCCAACTCAAACTTCCCCAGCACCTGCATGAGGTAGGGCCACTCCACGGAGTCGAACGCTTTTTCTAGGTCCAGTATCACACAACCTGATCGCGGCCACTGGGGCACCGCCAGGCTCTGCACACGGAACAGCCGCCTGATGTTATATTATGTGCTAGGGGTGGGTACAAAACCGTTTTGGTCGGTGTGTACTAGTGCGGGGACCAGAGGCGCCAGTCTCTGAGCCAATACAGACGCTAGGATCTTGTAGTCCGTGTTAAGGAGGGCAAGTGGTCTGTAGGAACCCATATTGAGCTTGTCTCTTCCAGGCTTTAATAGGGATATCACGTTCGCCTCATTAAGTGTGGGTGGGAGGATGGCATCCTCTATCGCCGCCCTATACGTCCGCAGAAGTTCGGGGA
Source organism: Lissotriton helveticus (assembly GCF_964261635.1). Taxonomy (NCBI): domain Eukaryota; kingdom Metazoa; phylum Chordata; class Amphibia; order Caudata; family Salamandridae; genus Lissotriton; species Lissotriton helveticus. The sequence goes on along the minus strand of NC_136057.1, from coordinate 850,936,606 downwards.
TGAGAATGGTAGAATAGGCATTGTAAAACTCTGCGGGCAAACCGTCAGGGCCCGGGGTTTTACCGTTAGAAAGCGAGAAGATGACAGTTCGAAGTTTCTCCGCCGCAAGTGGCGCACTTAGTTCGTCTCGTTGCGCATTAGTGGCCGTCGGTAACAGTAGGCCCGATAGGTACCTGGAGATATCTTCGCTAGTCACCCGCAATCGGGAGAGGTACAGTGTCGCATAGTGGCTCGTAAAAGCGTCATGTATGGCCCTCTGCGTATATACCAGAGTGCCTTGGGTAGTTCGGATCGACATGACCGGTAGTGACTGAGTGTCTCGCCTTATCAGCCAAGTCAGGAGCTTGCCTGGTTTATCCCCAGCATGGTGTGTGCGTGCTGAGTGTGCGGCAAAATTCAAGGTCTTCAACCTGTCCAGAAGACGTGCGTGTTGTGCACGGACTGCCACCAATCGCGTGTCGTCGCCCTCCGCTGCCTCGCGCTCCACCTCTAGCATGGTAGTCTCCATTGCCGTCAAATCCCTGTCCACCTGACCCCTCATTCCCGCCTGCGTGCCTAGACAACAACCCCGTATGACCACTTTAAAGGCGTCCCACTCAACTTGCGGTGTAGACGCAGTATCAGTGCTATCTTCAAAGTATTGATGGGTTGAAAGTGTCTCCCTGAATGGGGCGTCGAGTAAGATATCTGGCTGGAGGCGCCATGTGGGGATTGGTGGGTGTGGGCGTTCCCAGGTAAAATCAATTGTGTGCGGGTTGTGATCCGAGTGAGTGCGTCCCAGGTAGCAGGAGTCCACGACATGGGGCAGTAGGTCGCTAGTTAACGTGAACCTATCTAGTCGGACATGGAGAGCGTGTGCACCTGAATAATATGAATAGACTCTCACAGTAGGGTTACGTCTGCGCCAGACATCGTGGAGGTCCCACTGTGCCGCCCAGTCCACGAACAAACGCGATGCTCCGATTATCGGGGCATTTGCCGGTGGGGGGAGCGAGCGGTCCAGCTAGACATCCATCACACAGTTGTAGTCACCTCCAAGTAAGAGTGGGACACCTGGCCACGGTGCCAGCGCAGTCGATAGTCGTGTGAGAAAACTGCCTAGCTCTGTGGTAGGGGCGTACACAGAGGCCATGACTATCTGTTGTCCATCAAGTCTGCCCTGTAATATTACATATCTACCCTCAGTATCCAGGGTGCTGTGAGTGAGATCAAAGGGGACCCCTGGGCGTATCCATATCAAGGATCCGCGCGCATATGCAGAGAAGCCTGTGGCATATAGTTGTCCCCTCCATCTGCGCCTCAGCATGTGTGTCTCTTGTAATGTCAAATGTGTCTCCTGCAGGAGATATGAGTATACCTGGTATCTACGCGAGGGGGTGTGCCTGCCTCGCACATTCCAGGAGCAAAATGTAACAGAAGACATTGCCGTTCCGTATCCCATCTCCCCACCACCCACCCCCGGCATCCCCCCCAGCAACGCAACAGTTCAATTCGTCGCACCATGTCCACCACAATGTCCGCACAGGCCCAGCGCCCCACAAACACACATCAACAGGAAGGGAAAAAAATACCAGTCTCGTTAACTTGGGAAACATAAGCAAAATTCCAAAAGGACAACAACAGAACATGTCATCGTCCAAAAGATCTAGTGACCACTAACAAACCGTAAGTTCAAGGGGGGGTGTACTGAGGTTGCAGCTTCAAGTGTACCAAGTGTTCATGCGAGTAGGGTGAGGGTGTGGGCTCCCCACCATAGGCAGTTATCGTTACACTGCCCAGCCACAACGGCTGTCTTCTAATGCATGGAGTAGCCAATCCAGGCGGGCCGGGAGTCCAGGGGGCGGCAGCAGCACCAGACGGGGCACATGCAGTCACTCACCTCCAGGGGGGTACGTCCTCCCCCTCTATAAAGTCCCGGACTTCCCCATCACCATTATCAGCCATGGTAGAGTATGGGCGCCGAGAGTAGCTCCAAATTTCACTACAAACAGATCCAAATCTCGTGCTCGCCACACTGCAGCACCCCCGACGGTGCATTGGCACCCGAAATGCTCTACATAATATCAGCTGTAAATACGAGTGCATAACTCAATTGTAGGACTCGTAGATGGAAGTATTGTCAGTGAAGCAGATCTGCAGTTTGAGGCGTGACATCTGGAAGATCCCCCGATATCTGGGAGTCTGGCAACCCGTAGAGGTATTCATCATCGCTCGCCTGTCGATCAGGGCTGGTTCCCAGGGCAGAGTCCCCCATCGGCGGTCCGCTGATCTCTGCCACCATGCGGAGAGCCTCTTGTTGTTCAGTCTGCTGGTGCTCAGGAGTCGGCCCCATGTCCGACTCCGCATGTGTGGAAGTCGCCGTCGATGGCCTCCTGCGGCGACGTCGTCTAGCCCCTCTGTCGCGTCGTGGCTTTGGGGGCACCAGTCCAGGACGGGTGTCCACGCCCGAGTCAAGCCAGGCCTCAGCTGCCTCTGGGGTGTTGAAAAAGTGCGTCTTGTCCTGGGCCACGACTCGTAGGCGAGCAGCAAACAGCAAGGAGTATTTAAGAGCCAAGTGGTGAAGGCGTTGCTTAACTGCCAAGAAAGAGTGCCGTTGGCGCTGTACTTGGATCGTGTAGTCTGTGAAGAACATAATCCTTGTGTTGTCAATCCTGACCTCAGCCAACTTCCGAACTTCACGCAGGATAGCGTCGCGGTCCCGATAGTTCAACACCCTGGTCAACATCGGGCGCGGATTCTTACCTTCAGGGGGGGGCCGGGCTGGTACGCGGTGGGCTCGTTCCACTACAAAGTGTGGTGAGAGTGTGTCCTCCGGTAGAAGGGCTCTGAGCCACTGTTCCACATGCTCTGGCCCTTACCTAGGTTTCCATCGCTCCGGCAGACCCACTATGCGAATGTTATTCCTTCGGGCCCGGCCTTCCGCATCCTCCACGTGGTCTTCCAGGAACTCCACTCTGTTGAGAAGGTCTTGAAAATGTCTGTCCATCTGGGTGACCTTAGGAGCCAGCTCGGTCACCGTGGATTCCAAGGCAGTCGTCCGTTCAGAGAGTTTTTTGTGGTCAGCTCGGAGGTGCGTCAGATCTATGGCCACACTATCAATGTTAGTCTCTAATGAGGTACGGGTTAGTTGCATCGACTCCTCCAGCCTCTCCATAGCTGCCAGCATCGTGTCCAGTTTGGAGGCCGTTTGGTCTTGGTCAGCCTGCTTCGACATTTTGCCTTTCACCTGCACGCCGCTGGCAACAGCTCTCGTTTTGGGCCCCGTAGACATGGGAAGCTTCGCAGGGTGTAGACAGGCGTATGCTTGGGAGGTCCCTGTAGTGGAATCCACGGGGGAGTAGTCCTGCAAGAAGGCAACGTTGCGCAGTTGCAATGAGGGATCAGGCAGTGTGGAGGAGAAATGTGCCAGCAATCAGTACAATCTTGCAACCCTCAATGTCCACCTCCCACGCAATACATCTGGAGCGTGTCAGGTTCACGTGTCAGGGTCCACCTGCATCAGCGTCGCTCAGCAGAGTACAGTATAGACAGGCGACCATCGCCGCAGGGGCAAGGTAGCTCCCGGTTCCGTCTCCGCCACTCCAGTGGACGTGCACGCTAGGTACAGCGCATAGAAGACAGTCGAGACTCGACGGCGGGGCAATCCCGCGTCCCCCACCAGGGCTCGAGATCGCAAGTCAAATCGCTAGACTTCCCCAAGGAGCAGCAGCGTCAGGGTCATGTGTGCCACAGGGTGAGATGGCGCCCAGTTACTCCACCTCTCCGGCTTTGCCGTCAACCACAACTCCAATCCATGTGGGAGCTCCAGTCCGTGTTTCTGTTCAGCTTCATCAAGGTGGAGGGGGGGGGTCAGGCGCACCACGTTGTCTCCGGTGCTAACAGCAGCAAGCAGCCCCCAGTGCCTGGCTCGTCACGGTAATCAGCAACCGCCCACCTCCGTGTGCCGCAGCTAGTGCGATCCCAGGCTGGGAACCGTCGCACTCGTCAACCACCTCCTCGCCGTGGCTCCTGTAAGGCTTGGGCAGGAGTGGCTTTCGTCGGAAGCCGGCAGTAGTCTCCGACAGGAGGGGGGCGCCAGCTACAGCACCGGCACACAGATCCGGGCAGATAGGCAGTCCCGGTCTCCGGCGGGCAGGGGAGACGTCCCGCAGGGCCCCGCACAGCGGGTCCCAGGCCCAATACAGCCGCCGGGGATCCACGTGTAACTCCCCTCGTGACAGATAGCTGGGGGGGGGGGGGAAACACCTCACGTCTGTGGCATGTGCTCCGGTTCCGGCGGGTGTCCGCCCGGAGCTCCGCAATCACCGCTCGGCGTCACAGGGTCCAGATAGCCAGCCGGATCCCCGACCTCCAGTGCTGCTCCACGCCGGCCGGAAGCGTCCGTAGGCGGGGCAGGCAGTGTCTCTCGCTGATGGGGCAGTTTATCAGGAGCTAGGGTCCCCAAACTTCGTCAGCCAGTGGATGAGTGCTTAAAGTACACTCGCCGTTACTTGGAGGACAGTACGGGCAAATTCGGCAAAGAAATGGCCTGTGGTAGGGGAGCCTCCTACGGAGCTCTACCCAGGCACGTTCACCACCATTGCGTGCTCAGCCACGCCCCCCCAGGATGCCGTTACCTATGTTGAGAATGTTTTTCATGACCTACTACCCCCACAGGCACTCTCTACATATTTTACCATAGAGCACACACACCGGGCGCCAACGAGGAGTCTACTGCCTGACTCTCACCCCAGGCTCGTGGTAGTCAAGGTATCGCACTTTCGCAACAGAGATGCCATATTGCGAGATACGATAAAACTCCCAAAGACATTCGTGGGCAACTCACAAGTTCTGTTCTTCCCAGATTATACTCCAGAAATGATGCAGCACATTCACTGCTGTGAAGCCCATGCTCCACGAATTGGCTCTGAAATGTGTGCTACTTTACCCAGCATGACTCTGTCTGGTTGCAGATGGTATCATGTAATTCTTTGACACACCGGAAGATGCATGAGAGTGGCTGGAAACCTATGGCCCCCATGCAGATCGGCGGGTAAGATCCGATCCTAACACCCCCACTGATGGCACACGGACACGGTGAAGCAGACGTGCAGCGCTAGGATGAGCTTCAACATCCGGTGCTGCGCCAGACCTGGAGCAGATGAACGCAGAACGTCGTCAGTTTCTGAAACATGCAGCCGCAATTGCGGAAAGGACAGAATGCAAGAGCCCTGATGTGGACTCATTTAAGTCTTCCAGTGGAGTCAGCCTGGTGGGGATGTGGCCTTCCCAAACAGATTTGATACCCCTACTGGAGGTGACCCTGCAGACATCAGAGGACATCATATGAGAACATATGACTACACATATTATACCGCCTCTGTGGCTTCTACATAGTTCCCTGTTGATCTACGGGAATGTGTGAGACAGGAGCTGCCTGCAGTGCTTAGATCCTCCTGTCACTTGAGAAATGGCTCTGACATACAACTCCATTCACCATGGCATGATGAGCCAAAATCACACATGAATATTATCACCATTCCCCCTGATTGTTGCATTCTTGCCGACAACTGAATGGCTGGCCTTAAAATACTAACCTGGAATGTGAGAGGCATGCACGTCGCCATGCTAGATATTCCTATTTCACGTGGCATTAGATACATATTGCATTGATACAGGAGTCCATCCTAGTACAATCTGAAACGCCCAAACTACAGCGACACTAGCGTGGTCAGCTATTTGCTACTGGGTTTTCTTCATACGCATGCGTGGCGCTCGTGTGGATCAGACCAGGAGTACCATTCACTGAAGAGGAGTCGGTTCTGGATCCTGCAGGCAGATATGCTCTTGTGCTGGGCAGGCTGAATTATTATTATTAAATCGATTCTTGGTACAGCGCATTGCTACCCTTAGGCATCCCAGCGCTGGTTGCGACGGCACCAACACATTCCTGTTTTACTGCAGCTTATGGAAAAGCCATGTTTTTAGTTGTTTCCTAAAAGAGAGGTGCTGTGATGTGCCTCTAATTTGTAGGGGAAGTGTGTTCCACAAAATGGCTGCATTGTACGAAAACATATGTCCCCCTGTTATTACCCTCTGGATCTTTGGATCTTTGGCTAGGAACAGATTGGCAGATCTCAGATTGCGCAGGGGGCGGTGGAAGAAGACAAGGGTGGAATGAATTTAAAGGCCTGTGTCCCAGAGGGTCTTGTGTGCAATGCGAAGTGATTTAAAGTGCAGTGCAGTAGTCCAACTGGGGGAGTATAAGGGCTTGTACCATTATTCTGCGTGCGGTATCTGGAAGAAGTGGTAGTATTTTCCTAAGTTGCCGTAGAATGCCAAAGCATGTGTCTGCCACTTGTACCGCTTGATAGTCTAATTAAAGTGACTTATCAAGCCAGGTTCCAAGGCTCTTTATTCAGTCCTTTGGTTCGGGGAATGGTCCCAGGAATGCCGGGTATCTTAAGTCTGTGGGCCACTAGCTGTATTACCGCGGATCATGAGTTCAGGCTTATCCCCGTTAAGCTTCAGGTAAGACTGGTCCATCCAGATAGCCACCTTAGTCAGACACTCTTCCAAGTCAATTATGCTGCCATCAGGGTTGTTGAGGGCTACCACCAGTTGGGTGTCGTCAGCGTATGTTACTAAGTGGGCTCCAAATGGGATGACTAGATCGGTAAGGGGTCTCAAGTACACGTTGAATAGAGTGGGGCTCAGTGAGGACCCCTTAGGCAAACCACAGGTGAGAGGGATCTTCCTTGAGGTATGATTGCCTTCAAACACTTGGAATGTTCTGTCCGTTAGGAAGGACTTGATCCAGGAAAAAGCATTTCCTGTCACTCCCACCTCCTTGAGTCTGTCTAGTAAAGTGCCATGATGTGCCGTGTCAAATGCGGCACTCAGATCCAATAGGATCAGTGCCACCGTGCCCCCCAAGTCGAGGACTTTCCTTGATTCCTCAGTCACTGTTATCAGAGCTGTCTCTGTGCCGTGTTTGGGATGGAACCCTGTCTGGGAGGTGTCTAAAATGTTATGGACTTCAAGGTAGTTTGAGAGGGAGGTGTTTACGTGTTTTTCCAGAATCTTACTGACCAGGGGGTGCAGAGATACTGGACGGTAGTTGCTCCATATTCTGGATTCAAGTTGGGCTTCTTCAGGAGTGCTTTGCCTGGCCTTTTGATTTCTGTTTGGTATATTTTATGGCCTCTTTATATTAATGTTTTTTTCTCTGGGTTGTAGTCTCTCCTCCATACCCTTTCCATTCTTTTGCATTTTTGCTTGGTCTCTCTTATTTTAGAGATGTACCATGGGAGTCTCTTATCGGTGGGTTTCTACGAACTCCATTTGTATGGTATAATGGCGTCTAGAGAAGTTGTGATCCATTCATCAAATTTATCATATGCTTTGGTAGGGTCGGTATTGATAATGGGGTTGGTGGTTTTAAGAGTGTCTGCCCAGACTTCTGGCTCTAATTATGCCCATGGTCGGTCCCAAATTTTTGGGGGCTGGTTGCTGGGGGGAGTCCTTGATATCTTCCAACTAATTGATGGAAGATATTGGGGAGACGTTGAGTATTGATATATTGTCTAAGTTTGAGAAGACTGGGTCCAGTATGTGACCTTTATTGTGTGTTGGGCATGTTACTCTTTGTTCAAGTTCGTATGCCTGCATATTAAGTATGAGGTTGTGTGTATCGCCTTTATTAGTGTCTTCCAGATGAAGATTTAGGTCACCTCGAATGGTAAAGTTGGCGGCCGTATTTGCCCTCATAGCTACTGTGTCGGTGAGGGATTGCATAAACATTCCGCAGGGGCCGGGGGTCTGTATATTAAAATTCCGGAAAGGGAGCATGTGGGGGTGAATGTGAGCGTAAAACCCATGCTCTCGCAATCTTGTATCATATCTGGTTCGATGCGTCCCTTTACATGGTCCTTAAGGATATTGGCAATTCCCCCCCCCCCCCCTTCCGGGGTGTCCTATCTTTCCTCAAAATGTAGTATCCTGGGGGGAGTGCTTCCACCACATCAGGGTCAGCATCTTTGTGTGCAGCCATGTTTCTGTCAGGAATAGTGCTTCAGGCTGTTGTTCAGTAAGTAGGATGTTAATTTCAAGGTTGTGTTTTGGCAGGGACCTGCAGTTCAGCAGAAGTAGTTTTATTTCTGAATACATCTCTTTATTAGTCAGGCTCTGCCTTGGGAGGTGCAGTGTAAACAGGGAATTGTTACAGGTTTTGCTACTTGAAGTTGGATTGATGCGGTCGTTGTATTTATCATCAATCGGTTTCCAGAGTGATTTTAAGTGGTATGTCAGACGCCTTGCACTTGGTCCAGGGGTTCTGGCCCCTGGTCCCGGCCTGGCGCGGACGGGCACAGACGGGCTTGCCTTAGACGCGCCTTCGGTTCACCAGTGGCGCGCCTGCTGCGCGCGTCCGCGCTGCCATGCAACTAATGTAGTCAGTGCCACGCCTCCTTGCACCGTTTTCCATCCACACAAGCAGAACACTCCGTGGTGGACCGGGGAAATAGGCGGCCTTGCCGGGAGATCGGGGATGCTGCGTGGAATAACAGTAGGTGAGTTCTGTTTAAAAGTATTAAAAGTATTTCAGTCTCGCCGCTTTTAAAATCTGCAATCAGCTTACGGTGACACTGCTGCCTCTCGGAGAGTGCTCCCTAATGCCTCCTCTCCTTTGGAGTCAGTATAATTATTTTAAATGTTGACAACAGACGTCTACCACTTACTGGTGCGGATGCCTCTTTGAAAGTGCAAGTGCAGGTAAATAAACATGGCCAATCCTGTCTAGTTGCTGCAATGAACTTTGTCTCTTTAAATGCTAGTCACGACTGAATGGCAGGCGAATACTAATAGGGAGTCTCTATGCCCCAAACACAGATCACACAACATATCTTAGCATACTCTCAGAGACCCTTTCACAGTGGAGTGGGGTACAATGGCTGTTAGGTGGTGACTTTAATAGAGTACTAGATGTACACCTAGATTGATCCTTCCCCCCCGCCTCACACTGCAGGATCATCGAATTCCAGAGCTCTGGAAAGCTGGTTAGACTGATAGAGATCGCAGGTCACCCGACCAATAAATTTCGCCACTCTGGCTTCGGGCCCATATACTTCAATTCACCATATACACATTGATCGGATGACCTTACAATCTACTACCAATAACCATTGAGTCCCTCACGATTATTTCCAGTGTACCCGACTTACCATCCACCGTTACGGGTACCTATGACCACGATGGGTCAGGGAGCTAGCTGTAAAAGGAAAGGCAGCAAATTACAAACCCAACTTAATAACTTTGATATTCATCAAATAACCACGGACAACTGGGAAGTTTTAAGACCTTTATCTAAGTTTCAAATTCAGTGAGCAGACAATTTATTGCGAGCAGACAATCAATAACTAAGATGACAAAAATAACATATCCATATAGGAAAAATGCTAAAGCAACCATTTATAAATGCAAATGTGGGAAGTGGAAAACAGGGATATACTATGTGGATTCCGAGGTGAGATCTAAGAATGGACATTCATAAACTCATGCACGTACTAGGGTTATACTATTGGAAAAGTGCTTATACTAAGGGAAAATTCTGAGATCCTATACATCTATAGGAAGAGCGAGGAAAAGAGAAACACGCTATGCATCTGGGAACTACTTTAGTCAGATTTATACGAGAAAATTATAGAACACATCAGCAAATTGTAAACAGCAATGGAGAAAATGATTTCTAAAAGGTAGGGTAGCATAGGAACACGCTATGAAATTAAATGCAAAATGACTTTAGGATATGGAATGGTTGCGGAAAGCATGGAAAATTATCATACGCAAAGGTATGTCTTTATTGAAGCAAAGACAGAAAAATAGAAAGGTGCAGTTTAGAGTTTTCGGCAAGATATTTACCTAGACTGGTGTGAAAACCAACCCTGGCCACGGGTCAGTTAAGGGCAGGAAATACCCCCAGGAAGGACAGACATCAATGGGACAGCAGGTGCAGAATGGACACCCCAGGACAGGACAGGACCACCAGATTAGGATCAGGACAGGACCACCAGGACACGACCAGCACCCGCAGTTTGGAAGCAACGCCTGCGCTCCACCCTCTCTGCAGCTATCAGTCAGAACCCCGATTGGGTTAGCGAACTCCCCAGCAAAGTGCTCCGCCAGCACTTAAGGTTTAGTAAAACCTTAGAGTCTATGGTCAAATTCGGACAGAGTGCTCCGCAGCGCTCTGTATTCAGTCACCTATTGAGTGCGTTGGGTCAGTGACAGGTCAGCTATTCGGACAAGTCGGACAATTTCTCTACCTGAACCTAGGCTAGATATACTGTTCTCGGGACAGTGTACCACCCCCCAATGTTGCAAAGTGTTAGAATCCCCAATTTCGATTGGTCCTAAGGTAGGATGGGTTAACACACCAATCAGAACAGACTTTTTAAAGGCCCTATTTACATTTTTGGGTACCGCCTAGCGAGATTGGGGTTCCCATGAGAGAATACACAGAATACAATAGAAGAATATCATTGTAACATTTTCAGAACATCCAACTCCATCTTGCTGGGTCAGAGGTGACGTTCACATGAGCATCTTGAGTGTGGCTGCCAGCTGGCTGAGTTCCACTGCCCAAGGTTATTTGCCTCTGGCTGCATGTGAATGCGCAGAAGGGACCTTCAAGATGGCTCTCGATAGATTTCAGACCCCCATTTCCCGTGATACATGAAAAGTAAGCGAAAACAAATTAACACATAGAAATAAACGAATGTATTACATGTCATGATTTCGTACTTCAGTTTTATCATTATAAAAATATACTATGCTGTTAAGGGTAAGTGCAACACATAACGACACGATGGGCAACAGCACAAGCTTCACCACGTTATTACAGTGAGTAGCCATCTTATGGCTATTACGCATGCGCAGCTTTTACCTCCGAATTGTGACTGCGTCATGTCACGTGATTATGTCTAACGCATGCGCAGAAGCAAAATTTAAGCAGCCGCCATGTTTAAGGACAAGGGTTATTCGTATTAGCAAAACACATAGGCAAGCATCACTAGGATACACACGCACATTCAAATATAAAGGAAATTAGTAAGACGTACAATTTGTTTACAGGATTACAACAGATTTCGAGGTTCATGACTCGAGCAAGTCGCGATGCGAAATCTTGCTCTATCAATCCCCTCTTTGATGATATTTACTATCATCACAAAATAACGGAACCAGATGCCAACTTTCTTTCACACTTTGTACAACTCTATCTCCTCCAACAGACGATTCAGTTTCTCTTTCTCATTTTTGATAGGGTGAGAATTTTTCACCCTTTTGTAAATCTGATTATTCATTTCTTCTAATTCAAGTTCATCCGCACTCCGTTTCACTACTCTTGCATTCACTTGATACCCTTTTGTGTGTTTTCGACATTTGCAACAGACGAATATGAGAAATAGGATAAAACCTATCACTCCAATTGGCATCAGTACCTTAAACAGTAAGCTTCTACCTAAGCTAGCAAACCAATGACCTACATTGGAGAGACCATCAACAAGTCTCTTCCAGGCACTGTCAACCTCGAGTGGTTTGAGTTCCTTTTCCAAATTAGTAATATTTTTCACATATCTTTTGAGCTGTACACTTTTGTCGGGAATGTAAGTGCAACAATGTTGCGCCTTCAACATCCGGCAGACTCCGCCCTCTTTTGCTAATAAGGTACCAAGCGCAAGTCTGTTCTGCAAAACCATTGATCTGATCGCAACCATTTCGGTATTGACCAGCAGAAATCCATGAGCCGTGTCAGTAGACAACACATCCACTATTGTAGATAATTTGCAAATTCTGTGAGTGTTCAGAACCACTCCCACTCCAGGTATCAGTGCACTAAAAATACTACCCATTATTTCACCTACGCTTTCTCTTTTGCTACGCACTAAGCCATTAGTATTTTCATTGCTTCCAGCAATTTCGTTCACATGGTATATTTTCGGGAAGACAATGCCAAAGTAGCAGCTTCCATACCAGTGATCCGGCAATTTGAAATAAGCCTTGTTTCCACATATATAATAAATTCCGGGAAACACAGGTTCTGACCCATTTTTGAAACCCCAACCCCCAATTACCTTGTAATTGTGTTCACATTGACTGGAACCAATGAAAATGTTATTATAATAACTAGTCTTCTCGCGGTGAAGACAGAGTTTCCCTTTCTTTTCGAAATCCAGCAACAAAGCAGGCCCTGCTCCGCCATTTGAGGTGCTTTCCATGTCCTCAGCCCATTTTGGTGTTTTCTGTCTTTTGTCATTTGCCTTTCTTTGGAAACTCTCCCTTCTCTTCTCTGCCATGTTCAAAAATATTTTCTCTTGTTCATGTAATGAACAGGTCAAGTTGTCCCTGTGTGCGTCATTTAGGTCTATGGTACCTATAGCCAGAAAGTATTCTCCCATATAACGTTTAACGTCACTTTTAGTATGTACAGGATTCAGATTTCCACGTATAGGAAGTTCAGAAAATATCACGTCTGAGTTTGAGTAGTAGTACTGTAATGGTCCTCTTTTGTAAAATAAGCTTGCTAAAATACTACAAGAAATTCCGTAAGTCAAAGGTAGGTGGTGATAAGTCATGCCTTCAGCTACTGAAGTAGGTAGCTTCATGCAGACATAGCAATCTTCTATTTCCATAGTTTCTACATAATGTACTAACAGGTTTGCGAAAACATTTAAATGAGTCTGGTTCTTAATTCCATGATAATGTAGTCCTTTCTCATCTGATGCTTCTAAGTCTCGTTTTGTCTGTCTGAGTGCCTTTTCACGTCTTTCTACACTTCGTGTTGTCAGTTCTTCAGTGTTGGTAGTCTGAGTAGGGTCAATATTAGTACTTTTGCTTACCATAAAAGGAATCAAAACTGTTAGGCCTATCCAAACTAATATAACAATAACTATACTACATATACATACTTTGCAGCATGTTTTGCAACAACTGCGGCTAGGTCTACCACTCACGTTTGAATCAGACATTTTGGCTCAGAAGAAGTTTTCAAACCCCTCTTTGTGGCCTTGCACAGCTATTTTTATACTGAGCAATTTCACGGCAGTTCGTCCTCTTCTTCTGCAGAGTAAACAGCAATCGGTTCCCCGTCGCTTTCGTCTGTATTGTCAAGATCCTCAAGATTTTCCAAAATCAAGTAAGTCCATTCAGGATCTTGATATTTTTCGTTCAGTCTCTTTATTCGATCACTCCTTCGTTTGGAGCTTTCTCCAGCTTGTTCCGCTATTCGTATGCTTTTTCTTCTGTCAGCAAGTTTCTCTTCTACTGTTTTTATTCTCAGCCTTAGTCTCTTAATATATCTTGGTTCGATATTTTTCCTTTTCTGAAGTCTTTTTGCTGGCACTGTGATTTGGCTTTCTTCTAATGCTCTTTTGTTTTCACTTGTTTTCGGCACTTCTGTTTCTGCCTCTTCCCTTCCTGTCTGACTAGTCCCAGGTCTTGTATCTATTTCTTCTGCCTGGTTACTAAGCTGGCCTGGTTCAGGTGAAATTTTGTTTTTGCTTTTGAATGTCTCTGTTTCTGTGTCCTGAACACGTTCTTCTAATTCTATCTGATCCTGTTCAAGCACTTCGATCCCTTGATTTTCTTCTGCTCGAACTTTTACACTAGTTCTAGTCTGTCCCTTTTCAATTTCAGGAGTTAGTGGAGGTGTGTCAATCACCTGTTCTGTCCCTGTCTGACCTTCTTCTTCGTCCTCAGACTTGATGTGAATCTCAATAATCTGAGGGTCTTCGCCTGTGCCTGTCTCAACCTCTCTATCCCACTCTCTATCTTCGTAGATGCGCTCTCTTGTTCTGATTGGGTCTTCAATGAGATCGATTATAGGTATCCAATCATCTTGGCTGGTGCTCGGTTGCTCGTCATCAGCTACTTCCGGACCAACGTCTGCAGGACCCTCAGCTGTACTGGTGCTCGGCTGTTCATCATCAGCTACTTCAGGACCGACATCCACAGACCCCTCAGCTGGACAACCTTCAGCTCCAGGCTCCTTGTCTGGAATTACCTTTTGAGTATGGCTGGCATGGATCCACCTGGGAACGCCGGCACACTTCACCGCTGTCGTGGTCACCAGTATTACTTGGCGTTTTTCTCCCCACCTCGGTGCAAGGCAACTCGAACGAGTGTGCTTCTTTATTCTAACCCAGTCACCAGGAACCAATTTGTGAACTGGAGTTGTCGGGTTGGCGACGGCGTCTTCCCCAATCTGGCGAGAGATAGAACGCACTTGGTCACCCAGTTGCCTGCAGTACTCAAGTACCAAATCATCAGTAATGCTTAACAGTTTGTATCCTGGTACCCATGCTTGTCTCATCACTCTTCCCATTAAGATTTCATGGGGGCTTAGGCCTGTTCTCCGATCTGGAATACTTCTGAGTCCCATCAGAACAAGAGGCAAGGCAGTAATCCAGTTCATGCCAGTCGAGTCACACTTCTTTGCTAATCTCGACTTGATAGTGCCATTCATTTGCTCTACCACTCCAGAAGCCTCTGGACGATGTGCACAGTGCAGCTTTTGTGTGATTCCAAATGCTTTACAGAGCTGATCCATCACTTCATTCTGGAAATGTCCGCCTCTATCTGATTCAATAGTGACTGGGACCCCGAACCTAGGTATCAATTCTCGTAGTAACAATTTGGCTACTGTTAAGGCATCACTCTGTGGGACCGGGTAAGCTTCCACCCATTTTGAAAATAGGCAGACAATGACAAGGACATATCTTTTTCCCTCGCAACGAGGCATGGTGATGAAGTCAATTTGTATTCTCACAAAGGGACCCCCTGACTTTCCAATCTTCCCCAGTTCAACTACTGTTTTCTTGCCAGCGTTGAACTGTTGACACGTCATGCACCTCTGGCAAAGGGACTCTGCTACCTTCCTGAACTTCGGGTTATACCAGGTCTGTTGAAATACCAGAACCATGGCATCCCTACCAATGTGTGATCCTTGATGTATCAGCCTGGCCATAGGAGCAAGCAGGTGTCTAGGTAACACAGGCATACCTTTGGGGCTCACAACGACACCATCCTCACGTCTTGGCCGACAACCAAGTTCCTTCCACTTCTCTTTCTCTTCCCTCCCAGGGCACAGCATGCTGCCATTCTCTCACTTCATCCCAGGTAGGCACTTCTTCAAACACCATAAGTTGGCAGCTGTTTCCAGTCCCACCCAGTCTGATATTCATTGACATGCGATCCATAGCGCATTGTTTTGCTACCCGATCAGCAAAATCATTTCCCAATGACACAGGGTCAAGGCCCTTTTTATGAGCAACACATTTGACCACTGCCAATTCTTTTGGTAATTGAATTGCCTCTAGAAGGTCTTGGATAACTTTTCCATTTCGAATGGGAGTACCTGATGAAGTCAGGAATTCTCTTTGTAGCCACAATTGGCCAAAGTCATGCACAACCCCATAACAGTACTGGCTGTCAGTATACACTGTTATTCTTTTGTCTTTTCCCAATTTACAAGCTCTTATCAGGGCAATCAATTCGGCTACTTGTGCAGACTTTACTCCGAATAAACAGGATGCTTCTTTAACTCTGTCTAAAGCAACCACAGCGTAGGCAGCACTTAGACCCACCAGTTCGTGCCTCATGCATGAACCATCCACAAACCATTCCTCATCATGTACAGGCAAGGGTGTTTCTTTAATGTCTGGACGGGGCTTGGTACTGAACTCTGTCAAGTCAATGCAGTCATGCTCGTGGTCTCCCCCATCTTCCAGAATCATTGAATCAGGGAGTAGAGTGGCTGGGTTCAAGACATTACACCGAGTAATGGCTATATTTGCAGCACCCACGAGAATTCTCTCGTATTTAGTCAGTCGACTAGGGGTGAGATACTGAGTCTTGTTTCGGGTCAGCAAAATTACAACTGCATGGGGAACATACACAGTTACAGGATGTCCCATGACAATGGATTCACTCTGCTCTAAGCTTGTGCAAGTGGCAGCTACTGCTTTCAAGCACCCAGGTAATCCAGCAGCCACTGGATCCAAGGTGGCAGAAAAATATGCCACGGGTCATCTGGTCAAGCCATGCTCCTGTGTTAGGACCGACAATGCACAATTATCACGAGTGTCACAGAATAGAGCAAACTCTTTGGAATAATCAGGCATCCCTAGAGCAGGTGCTGTACACAGACAATCTCGTAATTTAGTGAATGCTGTTAAGCTTTCATCATCCCATTCCACTGGGTCCTGTGCTTCTTTCTTCGTCATTTTTATCAACGGTTTTGCCAGGACTGCGAATCTCACAATCCATTGCCTGCAGTATCCTACAACTCCAAGGAACATTCTGATTTCTTTCTGAGTACGGGGTAACTGCATATTTTGAATTATCCTGACTCTCTCTGAGGTGACTTTTCTGACGCCTTTTTCTATCTGGTGTCCGAGATATTTCACTGATTTTGAACAGAACTGCAATTTCTCAGGGGCCACTTTATGTCCCTTTTCACTCAGGTGATTCAGTAGGGCAATGGTGTCAATCACGCAGTCCCTATGACTTTTGGACGCCACCAATAGGTCGTCGATGTACTGCACCAAAACAGACTTTCCAGGTAAGACCAAAGATTCAAGGCATTTTTTCAAGATCTGATTAAAGATAGAGGGGCTTTCTGTGTACCCCTGGGGGACCCTATTCCAGACATACACGTGACTGTTGAAAGCAAATGAGAAAAGAAATTTGCTGTCTGGATGTAATGGAATCGAAAAGAATGCGTGACATAGGTCTATCACTGTGAACCATTCAGCTTCCCAGGGAATCTGATACAGAATCACTGCTGGGTTCGGAACAATAGGGCAACAAGGAACCACTATCTTGTTTACCTTTCTCAGGTCCTGCACTACTCTGTACTTGCCATTAGGCTTTTTGATGCCCATAATGGGTGAGTTACAGGGGCTACTCATTACTTCCTGTATGATGTTTGCTTCTAGTAATTTCTGTATTTCGACGGCAACTCCTGCTCTTACTTCAGCACTCATTCTGTAGGGCTTGGTATTGGGGTACACTGCGTTTTCTTTCATTGCTATTTGTATGGGGTCTACGTTTTTCATTAGTCCTACATCCTTTCCTGTAAAGTTTCATACTTCTGGTTTCACTGTTTTTTGGAGTTCTTCAGATAAGTCCTGTATAGTCATTCGTTTGATTTCTGAGTCAGGTCTGATTAACATTAGCTTGTAAATACCATCTTCATCTGGTGTCTGAATTTCGACGCCTTTTGGTGTGCAAAAGATGGTACAGTTCATTTTGCACAGCAAATCACGTCCCAGTAAGTTCACTGGGCTGGTGTCACAGACGACAAATCTGTGCATTTCTTTAAAGTTCCCTCTGTACCTTCTTTCCTGCCACATTCAGGTTTTCTAAATCTTTGTCTGAAAAGTCAGCTCTGTAGGGTTTCTGCAAAGGTTTCGATTTTGAAATATCTATTCCCATGCTAGCAGCCGTGTCCGTCAATTTTTCATGGAGTACTCGGGCATTTCGGGTAAGACTTTTGCAAATAAACAGCAGCTCTTCTTCAGAGTAGGTATTTAATCTGTCTAATCCTACATTTCCTGCCATTAGCTCTTCTATTTCTACTCTCAATTTGTAGAGATCTAAAGGTTTCGTCTGTGGAGTTTGTTTCTCTAATTCTTGACTCCATCTTTCGATTTCCTCAGGAGTCACCAACGTGACACTCTTAGTACCCGAAGTTGATTCCATTTGAATCTCCCTCGTGTTGAAAGGATTAAGTCTTTTCTGCATCCTTTTCCCTGTATTTCTAATGGGCAGATCCAATAGTGAGACTTCAGATTCGCACTCACTCGTCTGTTCATCTACAATTAAGGGCTCTGGTCTTGGCTGTGCTATGACGGGAGTAATGACTGGAGTTTTCGGACTCCCTTGACGGTCCCCATACAACGGAACTACCGGTCCGATAGTTACTGGGATTGTCAAGGCTTCAGGACTGGTATTTAACTGAGAGATTTTCTGAATTATCTCAGCTCTCTGTTTTGCTAGAACCTCCCGCTCCTTTTCTTCCAATATTCTCTCTAAGGTTTTGTCATGTAACACCTGCGGGGTCAGAGTGGGAGCATAACTCGGGGCAGTGGGATGTGTTTCACTTGGTCCTTCGCCATAATTAGGTCTTGGGAACAAACTTCCTGTGCCTAGGGATCTTGATTCCTCCTCATAATGAGGTTGTAGGAACGGCATTCCTGAACCTGAGGGTCTTGCTTCACCTCCGTAGGGAGGTCGAGAGCAAAAGTATTTTTCACGGGAGTATCTTACCTCCCCACTAACTGGTATCCTTGGATAAATATCCCTCTTTTCTACAGGACCTAGACTTTCGGGGTAGGGAGGTATGAAGCAACCCCCTCCTGCACTGGCAGATCTGGCCTCCTCCGGGGGAGGAGGTCTTCGGAAAATTTCCCCTTCACTAGAAGGTCGACGTTCTTCATTATAAGGAGGTGGGCTTCTTGTAAATATGTCATCTAATAGTTCATCATCCGATTCCCCAATGGGCACCCAATGTTTACATTTTTCTGTTTTCTTCTCCCCCCCAGGAGGCCCACATGCTGGCATCATTGGAAACAGTCCTTCTACAATCATATTCTGTCTCCACTGTTTCATCTTTTTGGCTCGGGCTTCCTGCTTCAACTTTGGATAAAATTTAGTTAATCCTTTATCGATTCGGGGCTTATCCCTTTCAAAAGCCTCGATTTCCCATTCCTCTAGTGCTTCGTACTGCGTTAATCTAGGTCTGGGATGTAAATCATTCATTCGGGTTCTCAGATTGAATAGAATCCTGCTGTTAAATGTTCCGTCTAACGGAAAGGCCAATACTCCGTCATCCTTCGTGTATTCTGCCCAATTTTCCAACCACACACATGTGTTGTACCCTTTATCAAACATCATGAAAGATGCGGAAGTATTCGTGGCGGAATTACAACCCCTTCTCTAGTTTTAGTCGGCTTGTCCTTTTTGAAATAATTCTTCACTTTGTTTACAAAGGACAATTTTCTCTTATTTCCGTACATAATGTCGTTTTTAACACCTTTCCACTGATCGTTTTCAAATCCCATATGCCGTGGATTGGGTCGAGTATGCGGTCTATACGAATGCCACATACGATTCCTACAAGTGACTTTTGTTTACGAAATCACTTCCAATCAAAATGCGTCTTTTATTTTTCGTGCGGCCAATAAAATGCACGAGTTCAAATATTCTCGACCAATGGGTGCGCGGCCCTTTCGCGAGACAGTTCTCACGCTTCGGCGCTCCCCCCTCCTTTACAATTCCAGCCCCGCTACCCGCCCGCTGCGTCTACCAATCCCAGCGTGGCACAGAGTGACGTCAGAGAAGCTTCGCGACTGACTCCCTCCTTTACAAGGTAATGGAAACTTTCTTACTTTCTAAAGTGCTAGTGCTTGGTTATTTCACAACGAATACACATTCGCCACTGTGCTCAAGTGTCTAGACAGGAAAGAATTTTCACTGCAAGTAAACTACTTCCATTTACTTTTCACACACTACGGATAGATCCCTTCTGCCTATCCTTCACACAAGCATTGGAGAACCTGCTACTTCCCTAGACTCATCCACCTTTCCGGGATATATCCGAGTCTAAAGTTTCACCAGCGAGCCCCTTTGCTTTCACCCAAGCTCCGATGAACCTGCTACTCTTCCGGTGTGACCCTCACTAGGTTATGCCACAATAGGAATTTTGCCAATGAACCTCGTTACTACCATTTACTCATGCATATATTCCGAAAAAAACCCTAGTTAGTGCTTCCAGTTCTGCCTAACCTGCACCAACTTTCCTTGAAAGCCAGTGACCTCTAAGCAAGTGGATTCTATTCACCACTCGCTATTCAATTCCCCGGGGATTCCAACAACACACAAAACGGTTTACGTACGAATGGATTAATACATATAACAATATAATAACAAGAATAACGATTTTAAAACATTTCATAATTTTTCAAAGCAAACATTTCAAGTGAGTGATCAGATCACCCGAATTGCCTACTCTCGTTAGCAGCAAATAAGGTTTCCTACCTAGCAGCATCCAACTTAGCTAATCTAATTAGTCCTACCTAACCTTTAACTATTCCCTAACCATCCTCTTCGCTACCAGAAAATTACTGATAGAGATCGCAGGTCACCCGACCAATAAATTTCGCCACTCTGGCTTCGGGCCCATATACTTCAATTCACCATATACACATTGATCGGATGACCTTACAATCTACTACCAATAACCATTGAGTCCCTCACGATTATTTCCAGTGTACCCGACTTACCATCCACCGTTACGGGTACCTATGACCACGATGGGTCAGGGAGCTAGCTGTAAAAGGAAAGGCAGCAAATTACAAACCCAACTTAATAACTTTGATATTCATCAAATAACCACGGACACCTGGGAAGTTTTAAGACCTTTATCTAAGTTTCAAATTCAGTGAGCAGACAATTTATTGCGAGCAGACAATCAATAACTAAGATGACAAAAATAACATATCCATATAGGAAAAATGCTAAAGCAACCATTTATAAATGCAAATGTGGGAAGTGGAAAACAGGGATATACTATGTGGATTCCGAGGTGAGATCTAAGAATGGACATTCATAAACTCATGCACGTACTAGGGTTATACTATTGGAAAAGTGCTTATACTAAGGGAAAATTCAGAGATCCTATACATCTATAGGAAGAGCGAGGAAAAGAGAAACACGCTATGCATCTGGGAACTACTTTAGTCAGATTTATACGAGAAAATTATAGACCACATCAGCAAATTGTAAACAGCAATGGAGAAAATGATTTCTAAAAGGTAGGGTAACATAGGAACACGCTATGAAATTAAATGCAAAATGACTTTAGGATATGGAATGGTTGCGGAAAGCATGGAAAATTATCATACGCAAAGGTATGTCTTTCTTGAAGCAAAGACAGAAAAATAGAAAGGTGCAGTTTAGAGTTTTCGGCAAGATATTTACCTAGACTGGTGTGAAAACCAACCCTGGCCACGGGTCAGTTAAGGGCAGGAAATACCCCCAGGAAGGACAGACATCAATGGGACAGCAGGTGCAGAATGGACACCCCAGGACAGGACAGGACCACCAGATTAGGATCAGGACAGGACCACCAGGACACGACCAGCACCCGCAGTTTGGAAGCAACGCCTGCGCTCCACCCTCTCTGCAGCTATCAGTCAGAACCCCGATTGGGTTAGCGAACTCCCCAGCAAAGTGCTCCGCCAGCACTTAAGGTTTAGTAAAACCTTAGAGTCTATGGTCAAATTCGGACAGAGTGCTCCGCAGCGCTCTGTATTCAGTCACCTATTGAGTGCGTTGGGTCAGTGACAGGTCAGCTATTCGGACAAGTCGGACAATTTCTCTACCTGAACCTAGGCTAGATATACTGTTCTCGGGACAGTGTACCACCCCCCAATGTTGCAAAGTGTCAGAATCCCCAATTTCGATTGGTCCTAAGGTAGGATGGGTTAACACACCAATCAGAACAGACTTTTTAAAGGCCCTATTTACATTTTTGGGTACCGCCTAGCGAGATTGGGGTTCCCATGAGAGAATACACAGAATACAATAGAAGAATATCATTGTAACATTTTCAGAACATCCAACTCCATCTTGCTGGGTCAGAGGTGACGTTCACATGAGCATCTTGACTGTGGCTGCCAGCTGGCTGAGTTCCACTGCCCAAGGTTATTTGCCTCTGGCTGCATGCACATGCGCAGAAGGGACCTTCAAGATGGCTCTCGATAGATTTCAGACCCCCATTTCCCGTGATACATGAAAAGTAAGCGAAAACAAATTAACACATAGAAATAAACGAATGTATTACATGTCATGATTTCGTACTTCAGTTTTATCATTATAAAAATATACTATGCTGTTAAGGGTAAGTGCAACACATAACGACACGATGGGCAACAGCACAAGCTTCACCACGTTATTACAGTGAGTAGCCATCTTATGGCTATTACGCATGCGCAGCTTTTCCCTCCGAATTGTGACTGCGTCATGTCACGTGATTATGTCTAACGCATGCGCAGAAGCAAAATTTAAGCAGCGGCCATGTTTAAGGACAAGGGTTATTCGTATTAGCAAAATACATAGGCAAGCATCACTAGGATACACACGCACATTCAAATATAAAGGAAATTAGTAAGACGTACAATTTGTTTACAGGATTACAACAGATTTCGAGGTTCATGACTCGAGCAAGTCGCGATGCGAAATCTTGCTCTATCAAGACAACCGGGGCCTTGTAGATATATGGAGTAGGTGAAATGCTGCAACTAAGATATACTCCTTTTACTCTGCGTCACATGCGCTACAGGTGCGACTAGACAGATTGGTGAACACACTGGAGGTAGCACATCATGTCACGTACACTACTTACATGGGTTGCACAAATTCAGACCATAACTCACAATATGTGCAGCTGGCATGGAAGAGAGTATTTTGATAACAATGATGGCACAACAAACACGTTCAATAAAATGTGATGCATTTAAAGTGACACACCGGGGCGCATGCCTAGGCTTAAACTGGAACATGGGTAAACTTTTTTATACTGACCTGATACGAGTCAAACACAGGCTACTTTGGCTTGATGTAGCGGTGGCGGCGGATAATCCTGCTGAACGCCAGTTCTTGGAGGAGGCACATGAGGAGCGGCCAACACAGTTTGAGTGGCTACCCTGTCATAACTACGCAGCTCACTCAGCCAAAACCCATGCCGCAGAGTACAAAGCGGGATCCCTTCTAGCCTGGTTGATCCATCAAGATTGCCCAGATGGCCCTATAAGTGGACTGCGATCAACAAACAGCCCTCTCTTTCATTTGCTGGGAGACATTCATGCAGAACTGGTATGCCATTACACAACACTCTATCGCTCAGGGGCACAGACGATTCCACAAGACGTTACATCTTTCATGTCATTACCCACACTCTCACTAGTACAAAAGCAGGAACTATTACATCCCTTGAGGTAAAGGAGGTGATAAGAGGCTTGGCAGGGACGAGGGGGACTGCACAGGGTTTATGATCGGGGATACATTGAGAGTCGGTTATCTGAGACTCGTGGACTTGCACTAGGTTTTTCCTATTCCCCTCCCTGTACCTGTTACCTGGGGGGTTATTTTAGTGGGTTCTAGACGGTGCAGGTCCTGTAATTGCTGTAATTTGTTACGTGAATAAAACCAAATAAAATTTGTTTTGAAAAAAAAATAAGAGGCTTGGCAGCTGGCAGAACTCCAGGCCCGGACTGTCTACCACTGGAATTTTATAAGACTTATGCTCTGCTGTTGGCACCCCACTTGCAGGCTATGTAGGCTGAGGCTCTAGAGGCAACCTGCCTCCCGCTTCCCTACGTGAAGCGCTCCTGGTTTCCATATACAAGCTTGACAGAGACCCAGAGGCTTTGGGATCCTGCAGGCTGGTGCCTCTTTTGAAAACACAGACTACGAGATTGTGGCAAAGGTGTTTGCGGATAGGTTGTTGCTGCTGGTACCCTCCTTAATACATACGGACCAAAATGGCTTTGTTCCAAATCGCACAACCTCTCTCAATCTGCACAGGTTTTCAGAATATTGAAATATGCCCCAGCGACATGGCTGTGTTTGGGCTGCTGATTGAACAATCTGGAATAAGCGTTTGATTCGCTTGAGTGGTCCTATTTACTGGTTTTGCTGCCACGCTACAGCTTTAGCACCCAATTTCTCAAATATGTTGGGCTCCTATACACGCTTCCCCTATCCTGAGTGAGGTCTTTGAAATCAGACCCTATTCATATAGGGCGCAGCCCCAGGCAGGGATTCCACCTATCACCGCCACTCTTCTCGCTGGCAGTGGTGCACTTGGCAGCCCACCTGTGGTCTGATAGCATGGACTGGGGCATTCCACTGGGAGATGTCACACACTCTGTATCCTTATATGCAGATGATTTACTTATCTATCTACAGGACATTACTGCTACCCCCGTGGAGGTTGTGAATGTCCTCCAGCACTTCTTTTTTTTTTTATTTGTTTAGTGGTTCCAGCATCCATTACAATATATCACAAACATATACAATATAATGTTACATCACATAGTATACAGTCATAATCTTTATGGTGTTTCCACCCTGTATCTGGGGGGATCACATTTCCATCAGCACCACTCATATTTACCCATCCTGCCTCTAGGTGTCTTAGAAGGTGATCTAACATTTCAATTTGTATGTTTCCTTTGTACATTTCTTATTCACATTTTAAAGCATTGCCTCTAGTCCTCTCATCACTGAGAAGCCGCTGAATTTTCATATATTCTACTATCTCTGTATTCGTCATAATGTCTACACGTCTGTCTGCGTATTTTGGGGATATTGCAACAGAGGTTCGCAATAGTCCCTGGGCCTGGACGCTTGTGGTAATTCTTCCGCATAGATCTCTAAGGTGTCTCTACAATATGACATGTCCTTGAGCCATTCCTTGAATCTAGGGGGGCGTTTGCTGCCCCACCTGATGGCAACTTCGGCACTTTGCACGTAGTAGTGCTACAGCCAAGAATGTCCTTCTTTTGACGGGTGTTATCTTAAATATACCCAGTAGGCATGTCAGTGGTGCATTTGATTGTGAGTGCTCCCGTAACCTCCTCCCAGTATTTATGTATTGGTGGGCTTACCCATGCCATATGTAAAAAGTCAACTCTCAAAGCCTCATACCTATAGCACTTGTCATTTGGTTGAAGGCCGTATTTGTGTAGTTGAGTCAGGGTATAGTAGAATTGGTGTAAAAATTTAAAGTGTACTATGCGTAAATTGCAGTTTGGTGTCATTAATTGCAACTGCATACAACTATATTCTAAATCTTGTTCGCTTATAGTGTCCCCTAGTGTCTTTTCCCATTTATTAAGCGATCTGTTCACTGTCCCTCCTTGCTCTAGTTGCTACGTGTTGTATAAACGAGTGACCAGTTTTCAGTGGCTAGGCGCAATTAGTAGTGTTTTTAGGGCTTGCAATATGGGTATGAGGCGTATAGTTCTTTTATCGCTGTCTGCAATTGCATATGGGCAAACAGCTTCAATGGTGTATTGTGTATACTAAGTGATGGGTCCACTCTCCGTATAAATCTACCATGTGGAAATATATCTGCCATAATATTTAATTTCATCTCTTTCAGCAGCTGGAGCATCCCCTTTTCCTGTGTGACAGACAGTTTCGGATCGTGCTCAATTGGAAGCGCTGGTACATAAACGGAAGTTTCTTGGACCGGCATGCCAGCATATACCATGCTTTTGAGGTACATTGAACTGTTTGAATCCTATCAATGTGGGTAAAGGATCTAGGGTCTAATATGTATGTCATCAGGGGTGTTGGATACACACTATCCTTCTACGCCGCCACTTGTGGGATATAGGCGTGTGGTTGTAGCCAGAAATGAGCGTGTTGTGCCTGCGTGCAGTAATAGTCTAATTGGAGATCTGGCGCCCCGAAGCCGCCTTTGTGGTATGGTTTCATTAAAATATCCCAGCGTATTCTAGCCTGTTTTCCCGCCCACGTTAGCTCCCGCATTGCTTTCCTTAATTTTAAGAATAGTGCCTGAGTTAGCCAAATTGGGATATTGCTAAATAAATATAGGAATTTCGGCAGGATGATCATCTTTTGCAAAGCTATACGATCTGCTAGCGATAGGGGCATCCGTATCAATCTGTCTATTTGTTTAGTCATTGCCCTGCCATAATTTTCCCTCACCCCCAAATTTGGATCTCTATGTACCCATATGCTCAAGTATTTTACCAGGTCTGTTCGCCACTTCAAGGGATAGTCCAGACTCGGCCGTGTTGTGGCGGGACATATTCCCTTATGAGTGTATTTAAATGTGTAGTCGGATGCCGAGTGAATAGCACCATATCGTCAGCATAGAGGGAGATGCTGAGGGGTCAGAGATGGAATTGCAGTGCCGCCTCTGAGTGTGACTGTCTAATCTTGCAGGCCAAAGGTTCTAGTATCAGTGTAAATAAGATAGGGGAGAGAGGGCATCCCTGTCTCGTCCCTCAACTTACACTTATAGGGTCTGACGTTTGTCCATTAATCCTAACTCTGGCGCTGAGACTGTTATATAATAACTCTATTCATTTCAGAAATATCTCTGGAAAGCCCAGGAGGCGTAGCACTGTGAGCATATATACCCGTTCAACGGAATCAAAGGCTTTCACCGCGTCCAGTAGGGCCTCCGCTGCTGGTATGTCAGCGTTTAAATGGTGATATAGCGCGAAGATTGTGAGTAGTAGTAGATATTAGGTACAAACCCTGCCTGATCTGGCAATACCAGTTTCTCCTGTAGGAACTGTATTCTGGTTGCGATTATTTTTGCTAAAATCTTAGCTTCTATCCCCCACATGCATCAAGCATCCATTTTGCGATTCCTTATTAGCGAAAAATAAGGAATAGCAAAATGCTATGCAAGAAGAACTCGCTCTAAAAATAGCGATTTATTAAAATCCCTTAATTGCGACTCGCAAATTGCGAGTCGCAATTAAGGAATACCTCCCCATTCATTCCTATGGGCCTAAAGGCCCATAAGAATGAATGGGAAGACATTCTCAATTTGCAAATCGCAATTAGCGAATCGCAAATTAAGAATGCGATTTCAAGGGTGCAGGGGTGTCCAAAGGACACCCTGTTGCACCCCTGAAATTGATCTGTGCACATATGTTGCGCACAAACATGCCTGTGCCCAACATGAAACTTGGAAAAATGCACAAAAGTGCATTTTTCAAAGTTTTTGCAAATTTCCATGAAGTTGAACTTCATGGTAATTTGCTACTCCTATTAGCAAAATCGCTAATTTTTTTACTTTGATGCATTGCATTTAAGGAATCTCAATTTGAGATTCCTTAAATGCAAGTAATCGCAATTTAGCGAATTCTTAATTTGTGATTTTTGCATTTGGGATGATGGATCCCAAATGCAAAAATACTGATCGCAAAGGGGCAGATTCTGAGAATCTGCCCCTTTGCGAGCGGATTTTACGTTGATGCATCTGGGGCTTAATTTATTAAAGATAACGGTTGGTACGAGTCACATTTTGTGGGGTCTTTGTCTGGTTTGGGAACCTCTACCAAGAGGGCCTCTCTTAAAGAAGCGGGTAGTTTGCCTTCCTCATATGCTTCTTCATACATTTCGGCCACAGACAGTATCAGCAAATCACTATATACTTTATCAAATTCTCCAGGGAGCCCGTCCAAGCCGGGTGCTTTATTATTTGGGAGGGAATATATAGCATCTACAATTTTGTCTTTAGTGATATGGTGACTCAGGAATTTGCGGTGAGTATCAGACAGCCATGCTATGGCAATATCCTGCAAGTATTGTTGGTTTGTTTTTTGCACATATTTTTCCCCTATTTTTAACTTTCACGTCCTCTGGTAAGGGCGGGCCTACATATCCAACGCAGTATTCTGGCGTTGTAGCACACCAGAGAGGCACTCGGCTTCTCCTGGTGGGCCCGATGATGAAGCATGTCACCACCCTGGGTGGTGAGTGAGGGCTTCTAAAAAATCCCTAATGATTTCCAGTGCAAATTATTCAGGTTGATTCCTTCTCTGTTCCTGGGCTTACACATACATTTCGCTTGACACTCTTTTGTTGTTTGATATGGATTTACCTGGGGGACTGAGAGTGTCCCTGTGTTTCCCTCTCTCTCTAATTGTTACTACTCACCGGAGCATTCACCAGCTCCGGTGTCGAATCCCTCTCCGGCACCGCCTCGATCTCCAGTTCGAGAGGAGGAAGAGAAGCCCTTACCTGAGGGTTCGACGACTACGGCTCACCGACCCGAAGAACAAGAGACGAATCCGGTGCCTCCTCGAGGGCAACCTGTGGGTCCATACCCACCTTTTCCGGGCCCAGGCCAAGACCCTACACAATTTTTAAACGCGATGTATGGAGTCTATTTGAGAGCTATGTACCCCACTGGAGCACCGGCAGGTCCCATGAGTCCATTGGCATACAACCTGGGAGTCCCCGAGACTTATGCTCCAGCTCTGTTTATGCCATTTATGCCGGCGCCAACTCCGCCTTGGCATTTCTCGGCGCCGCCGAAGCCTTCGACGCCGATACCTTCGTCACCGGTGCCGGTCCAACCTCGGGAGCATCGGCCTGTGCCTCTGGATCCGATCTCGACGCCAGCTCCGTCGGAGTCGATTGCGGATCCGTCGACACCGCTCTTGAAGGAAAAGTCGAGGCGGGAAGCTCAGCGTCTTATCGAAGAACAGAGGTACAGAGGTACAGAGGTACAGAGAGGCTGTGGTCGAAGAAGATGAGCTGCAGGAGGAGGCTAGCGGATTGGAACTATCTCCAGACTGGGAGCTATCCTCTGTTTCAGATGCCCCTTCAAAGGATGTTGCACCATACCACGTGGTCATCAAGGAGGCAGCAGAACTTTTGAATTTAACTCTGCCTACTGCTGAGTTCAAGCCCAATTTGTTGACAGAAGTCCTCCACTCCCCGTCTTCTGTGGTGGTGCCTATGCTTCCTTTCAATGAGGCTTTGACTAAACCTATTTTGGGGGTTTGGAGTAGGCCTCTTACAGCTCCTGCTGTTAATAAAGCTGTTGCAAGGAGATACAGGGTGGTGCCCAGTGACCCAGACTTTTTATCCTCGCATCCTTTACCGGAGTGCTTGTAATACAGGCAGCTGTTCAAAGAAGTCTGTGGGGGCTTTCCCTCAGGTGCCTGGGACAAAGAGTTGAAAAAGCAGGACCAAACTGCGAAGAAAGTTTTTTCATCGGCAAGTATGGCCCTTAAGTCAACGAATGGCACATGTCTCTTGGGGAGGTACATACATGCCTTGATGGATTCTGTAAAACAGTTGGCTCCTAAGATTCCGGAAGAGGACAGGAAAAATGTTAATGAGGTGTTGGCTGACACTCAAGCTGCCACACGTCAAGTCATACAAAGTGGACTAGACACTGCTGACTCGGTGGCGAGAGTTATGGGAACTTCAATTGCCACAAGAAGAGCAGCCTGGTTAAAAACTTCTGAATTCTTTGCGGATGTCCAAGCTGCTTTGTTAGATCTGACCTTTGATGGCTCGGGTCTTTTTGGAAAAAAGGCTGATGCAGCTTTGGAGAGATTTAAAGACAGCAGGGCTACAGCCAGGTCTCTGGGACTACAGTCCAGAGGAACTGTGAACCAGAGATATAGGGGTTTTGGGAGGTCCCCCTTTCGTCCCTATAAATAGCCTCAACAGCAGAAGAAACAGCAAAATCCACTGTACAGATCGTACAGGGGCAAGCAAAGAGCCCGTCCTCAAGGACGTCAAGCTTCCTCCTCCTCCTCCTCTTCCTCTCCCCACCCCCCTCCATCACCAGCAAAGCAGCCCTAGATCCGCCCTTCCAGATCATGCGGGTCCTGTGGGGGGTCAGCGTACCTATTTTCTACGGGATTGGGAATCGGTCACTACAGACCTTTGGGTTGTCAATCTCGTAGAGAATGGGTATGCACTTCCCTTTCGGGAATTCCCTCCAAATTTCCCTACTTGTCAAGGGTTTTGCTCAGAGGACCACCTGCTACTCCTGCAGGTGGAAGTTGTGGCGTTGTTAGGAAAAGGTGCGATAGAGGTGGTTCCGGAGTAGGAAAGGGGTCAGGGATGCTACTCCCGGTATTTCCTGATAGCCAAGAAGGATGGCAGACATCGTCCAATCCTGGATCTCAGGATCTTGAACCTTTTTCTGAAGCAGGAGAAGTTCAAGATGCTCACCCTTGCGCAGGTTCTTCAGGCACTGCTGGAAGAAGACTGGATGGTGTCGATCGGCTTGCAGGATGCGTATTTTCACATCCCTATCCTGAAGTCGCATAGGAAGTATCTCCGTTTCACGGTGGGTTCGCAACATTACCAGTTTGCGGTCCTTCCGTTTGGTCTTACTACTGCGCCTCGAGTCTTCACCAAGGTGATGGCTGTGGTGGCTGCACATCTCAGAAGGTCAGGGATTCCAGTATTCCCTTATCTGGATGATTGGCTGATCAAAGCAGAATCTCCAAAGAAACTGCTCCATCATCTGCAGGTCACAACTCAGTTGTTGTATAGGTTGGGTTTTTCGATAAATGTACCCGAATCTCACCTGGTGCCCTCCCAGCACAACCTGTTCATAGGTGCTGTACTGGACACAACTGTATGTCGTGCATTCCCTCCACCTCAAAGGATTCTCGACATACAGGAAATGATTCCTTTATTTTACAATGGAGTGGTTGTTCCAGTCCTGAAGGTCCTTCGTCTGCTTGGTCTCATGGCTTCCTGCATTCTGTTGGTCAACCATGCACGCTGGCACATGAGGGCAGTCCAGTGGTGCCTGTGCAGGCAGTGGTATCAGCACAACGGAGATCTCAGGGAGTCCATCAGGATCTCCAGAGAGACTGCAGCGGATCTGTCTTGGTGGAGCGTGGAGGGCAATCTGTCTCAAGGAAAGCCCTTCCATTTGCCTCCATCAGTTGCCACAGTGATAACAGATGCATCCACTCTAGGGTGGGGTGCTCATCTGGGGGATCTGGAGATGAAGGGCCTTT
The DNA here is from genome assembly GCF_964261635.1 of Lissotriton helveticus. Classification (NCBI taxonomy): domain Eukaryota; kingdom Metazoa; phylum Chordata; class Amphibia; order Caudata; family Salamandridae; genus Lissotriton; species Lissotriton helveticus. The sequence continues at coordinate 850,906,013 of NC_136057.1, read as the reverse complement.
GATCTCCAGAGAAAAGGTTGCTTCACATCAACCTTCTAGGGTTGCGGGAGATACGTCTGGCGCTCAAGGCCTTTCTCCCTTCCCTTCGTGGTCAGTCGTTTCAAGTCCTGACGGACAACACTACTGCAATGTGGTATGTCAACAAGCAGGGAGGAGTGGGGTCGCAGTGTCTCTGCAGAGAGGCTCGGCGTCTCTGGTCCTGGGTTCAGGACCATCGGATTTGTTTGATGGCAAATCATCTGGCCGGAGTTCTGAACGTACGTACAGACAGTCTCACTCGGCAGTTCTCAGCCAACCACGAGTGGAGGCTTCATCCAGAGGTAGTTCGTCACGTCTTTCGGACGTGGGGGACTCCTCAGGTGGACCTGTACGCCAATCGCGAGAACGCTCACTGCCCGTTTTTCTGCAGCCTCCAGTTTCCGATGCAGGGAGCGTTGGGGGATGCGTTTCAGTTAAGTTGGGACTCACGTCTCCTTTATGCATTTCCTCCCATACCCTTGATTCCTCGGGTTCTGAGGAAGATACTCCAAGATCGGGCCCAAGTCATATTGATCGCCCCGGATTGGCCAAGAAGGGTGTGGTACACAGATCTTCTCCACCTCTCCTCGTGCCCTCCGCTCCATCTCCCTCTCAGGGAAGACCTCCTCTCTCAGATGGAGGGGCAGGTTCTACACCCCCACCTCCAGACCTTACACCTTCATGCCTGGAGATTGAACGGGGCAACCTGAATTCCTTTTCTCTTCCACATGATGTAGTGGATGTCATTTTATCGGCCAGGTGTGACTCCACCAAGACTATCTACTCTTATAGGTGGTCTAAATTTGTTTCTTGGTGTGGAAAGAAGTCCATTGATCCTTTGAGGGCTCGTTTATCTGACATACTTCAGTTTGCACTTTCTTTGGCTCAGCAAGGGTTTGCTGCATCTACAGTCAAAGGTTATCTTTCGGCATTGTCGGCATTTCTCTGCTTTCCGGATCAGCCGTCTTTGTTTAAATATCCTGTTGTCTTGAGATTTCTAAAAGGCCTTACAAATAAATTTCCTCCTACTCCCTTTATTGTGCCTCAATGGGACCTGAACCTTGTACTTACTTTCTTGATGGGTTCTCCTTTTGAACCTTTACACAAGTGTCCCTTGAGACTGTTATCTTTTAAAACGGTCTTCCTGGTTGCAATTACCTCGGCAAGGAGGGTAAGTGATCTTCAAGCTCTTAGTTCAAAGCCCCCATTCGTGACCATTCATGCTGAACGAATGGTACTTAGGACCAGGGCTGCTTTTCTGCCTAAGGTGGCAACTCCCTTCCATCTAGGTCAGTCCGTTACCCTTCCTTCCTTCTATCCTCCCCCCCACCCTTCCAAGGAGGAGGAGAGACTTCACCGCTTGGACCCTAAGAGGGCGGATGACCAGCTCTCTGTGGGATTTGTTGGAGCCAGTAGAGGCAAGGCGGTGCACAAGTGCACGCTATCAAGATGGATTGTCTTGTGTATCAACTTATGCTACTATCTGGCGGGTAAGGAACCTCCTGAAGGTTTGAGAGCTCACTCTACTAGAGCAAGGTCTGCTACATCTGCTTTGTCTAGGGGTGTACCTGCAGAGGACATTTGTAGAGCGGCAACTTGGGCCTCCCTCCACACTTTCGTGAAGCATTACTGCTTATATACCGAAGTGAGGAGGGACAGCCACTTTGCGCGGTCTGTCTTCCAGGATTTTCTGGTATAGGAGAGTGGACACACTCCTCCGGGAGTGGGGACTGCTGTGGGAATCTATTCACAAGGTGATGAATCCACTGGCAGATGTATCCATCAGAAGAACAAGTTACTTATCTTCGGTAACGCTTTTTCTGTTGGATACAGTATCTGCCTGTGGATTCCTCACATGCCCACCCGCCTCCCCGTTGTCCGCTCTTCTATACCTAAGTTTATGGCAATGTTTTATCGTATATGTATTATTTGCAGAAATATTGTGTTTTTCAAACATTGTCTTCACACTGTGTGTGTTTCCTTGACTATTTTGTACTGTGTACACTGTGTATATATATCTACTGTTGTTGGTCTGTCCGTGTGCCTCGAAGGCACGGAAAAAAGGGCGGAACTGATGTCATCACGCCGACGTGGGCTATTATGGAGTCAGTGATGTCAGGCGGAGCCGCGCGCGATGCCGTGCTTCTGTGGCGTCGTCCACGTCTGCGCAAAGCTACAAAAGAATTTACGAATGTTGCTGACGCAGGGGATATTCACAAGGTGAGGAATCCACAGGCAGATACTGTATCCACCAGAAAAAGCGTTACCGAAGGTAAGTAACTTGTTCTTTTGTGCCATAGAGTTTGCTAAAATAGTTTCTGAGCAGTCTAAAATAGATGAGGTGTCGTATAAAGTGTTGGTGTTGTCATCTATCATCTATGGTATGTAGGACGCTGTTGGTGCCGGTTTTATTTTGCTTGACAAGGCGCGTCCCGGTCTGCCTCGCTCTCCATACATTGGCGCCGTGAATCTACGCGATTTATATTTTATTTTGTAAGCTGCGTATTGCTGATAATCATCCATTTTACCCCTAATTTTTGCTAGCAGTGCAGGGTTTTACGTGATTACATGCTCTTCCTCTAGTTGTGCAATGTCTCTTTCAATCATGGTCAGTTGTTGCTGAATATCCATCAGAATACCTGCATGTTTGTTGATGCAATGCCCTCTTATAGTGACCTTAAACACTTCTCACAGCAATCCTGCACTGTCCACTGACCCTGAGTTAAAGTCAAAGTAGTCCGTTATGGCTTGTAGTAGCTCACTTCGATGCACAGTACACAGGGTCTAAAAGTGCGCCACTCTGCAGCCTCCATGTGAATTGTCTAGTTACATGGGTGAGGACACCCAGCGTGAGACTGACTGGTGAGTGGTCTGATATTGTTTTGGTTAAATGTTCGATCACCTTTGTCCATGTGCATGCATCTTGGGTGATAAGCCAATAGTCTATTCTAGACCATGTGTTATGCGTCGTGGATGTGCAGGTGCCCTGTCTTCAACTCACATGTCTCATTCGCCATATATCTGTCATATCCCAGGCATCCATGCCCTCTCTTAATACTCTAGCAGCTTGTTTGCCATACCTCTCGTTTCCTGTTGACCGATCAAGGGCTGGGTCTAGGCACGTGTTAAAATCTCCTCCCCATATTACAGTCACGTTGGGCAATTTGCTATGTTTGGATCATATGGTTGCATAAAAACTGGGGTCATCAGTGTTTGGACCATATGATGTCACTACTGTCAGTGTTATGCCCCCAAAATTACCATGTACAATTACGTACCGGCCTTGGTCATCTTTGATAGTAGTCAGTGGTTGAAAGGGAGTGCCACGCATTACTAGCAACATCAGTGTGTGCCTGTGAGTGCACCCTCATCACATCCGACAGCTGGTATATGCTTCGGTGCAGAGAGTAGTCACCTCAGTGTTCTCGTCAAGGGTTTCCGTGACATGAAAGGCTAGCATCGCTGTGCAGCCACCGTTTCCTGTTAGTTCCGCACTATTTTTCCATACATTACAACCTAACGTGTGGCAAAGAGATTCTTAATGCTTGCATTCTTTGCTCATTCTACGTCCGATGTAGTGGATTGTTCTCCCTGGTCTCCTCTTGGCAATCTCCTCCGTGTGCCCCTCTGTCCTTTCTGTTGTAGGAACTTCAGCACTTCTTGAGGATCATTGTAGATCCGTGTCTTCCCGTCATCTGTGATTCTGAGTCTGGCTGGATACAGCATGGCATATTGTATGTTTAAGTCTCTTAGCCTTTGTTTCACTATGCCAAACTTCTTTCTCGCTTCCTGTACAGGTGCTGTGAAGTCTGGGTAGAGGGAGATATCCATTCCTTCATGGTTCAATTTACCCATTTCTCTGGCCTTTCAAAGTGCTGCGTCCCTGTCTCTGTAGTTTAAGATTCTTGCAATTATTGGTCGCGGTCATGATCCAGTCGGTGGTTTCGGCGCCAGGGATCTGTGTGCTCTCTGACTATGAAGATGTCAGAGAATGTTTCTCGTCCCAGCAGGGATATGAGGAGTTTTTCCACAAATTGCTCCATCGGTTCAGTGTTCTTAATTGCCAATATACCTGTTAAGGGAATGTTGTTTCTGCGGGACCTCGCTTCTAAATCCTCTGCTTTTGCAGCCATTGCCACTAGTTGTATCTCCATCTTGGTCTGTTTCTTGTCCATCTGTGCTTGACTGACTTCTGCTTCAGATATTCTGCGCTCAGCCATATCTATTCTTTCCGTATGCTGTCTATGCGTTCAGACATCCTGTCAACTCTATACGTCACCGAGTCTTTCTTTCCATCAATGTTTGACAAGGAAGCTTGGATCGTGGTGAACATAGCCTGTACATCATCATTAGTGACTCCGCCTACCACTCCTGCCATCGGTTGCGACAAGGGTTGGTCTTCTGTTCTGTGGTCCAGTTGTGTTGTTGCCTGTTCAAAGGTGAGTTTGGGCTGATTCCGGTCAGTCTTTCCCATGATGTAGTTGCGTTTTCCTCTGTATTATTATGTTGCATCTGTGATGATTAGTAGCATTTGATTAGAAGCAGGTTTGAGCTTGTCACGCCCAGAGCCTCTGGAGCTCAAGATTTTAGAATGCAGTAATTATTGCTTGTCTGGCTGCAGTCTATTGGCTCGACCGCAGCTTTCCGTTAGAGATATATCCTCATGTGCAATTCCCAGCCTCCTTTCTGATGTTAGGATTGTAGGTGGATTGCCTGGGTCTTACCAGCCCGTCGCGCAAGTCGTCTTTCTTCCTCAGTTGTCCCTGCAGCCTGATTTTCGGGTCCGCCCGAGTCCACTGTAGTGTCTACTTGGTGTTACAGAATTCTCCGCATGCACTGTTGTTTTTGTTGCTGTCGTGCAGCGGGGTTTTGCGTATTGGCCCCTCCTTATTTATTGTTCCTCAGAGCTGCTGTGTGTGTCAGAGGGGCAAATAGAAAAATTACCCAGCTTCCAGGGTTACCCCACAATATGATGGCTCCGTTTCCTCAGGATTTTGCTGCCACCATCAGAGGCCAAGCTTCACTCCTCCCGCTCACTTCTTCCCCTCAGCGTCCACTCACCGGATGCGGAACCGCGCACGAGCAAAGGTCCAAGTCGCTATTTGCCCCCTGGCCATCTCCCCTCTCCCAGTGGTGTTTCGCTCTCTTGGTATCTCAGAGCGGCTTCCCAGCGCCTGCCACCCCTCCCGGCTGCCTCTATCAGTTAGTGTCTATGTGGGTCAGCGGCACTTATAAGGTCTGGCCGGCCCCTCGCTCCCCGTTCAAATCGTGTGCGCTTTCCCGACAGTTCTGCTGTCAGAGTTGTGTGTTTTATAGAGGGCAGCTGTAGCAGTAAGCGATGCACAGCTCGTCAGAGCTCCAGGCCTTCAGGGTGCTCGTTATCCCACACTGCGCGGCTCACCTCTGCGGAGCGCGCGCGTATGAGTATTTTACAAGCGCCCTCTTCCCTGCAACAGATGCTGTCTATACTTAGGCTTCAGTGCGCTTGCGGCGATATTTGTAAATGTGTTCCTCCCCTGTGCGCGTGAGAGCTATGCCTGTCTCACTTTCATAGCTTATTCACCCGAGGCAGTCGTACCTGTTCTTTCAGGGT